>NC_142806.1:69962209-70163459 GCF_049724085.1 Artemia sp. Qi Xiang Cuo | reverse complement strand
TTGCTTTAAATCCCGGTATCTTTTCGACCAACAGGGAAGAATATGGTAGTTCCCTTGACGCGTTAAAGAGAAGGTATAACAAGTACCTCAGTGTTAGAAAATGAGGTAACTACCAGGACTAGCGGCAAATCATCAATTGTGATGGAGCCGTGAAGCCTGTAATAAAAAAAACAAACCTTCGCAACATTACTAAGAATTTTTTCAACAGATATATTTGCGCTGCCATTCAAAACTTGAGCTGAAAGTGTGAAGGAGGTTAAAGAGATCAAGCATCTTAGACACACCATCAAACCCGACGGCAAACTTGACCATGAAGCTAAAACCCAGAACATAGATGCTGGAAGAGCCTTCGATAAACTAAGGAGCGTGCAACAAAAATACAACATGCTTCAGATTCAAACTCTCTCACAGATCGTTCCTATAGTAGTATCTTTACTAAAAGCTCAAACAACGAATCAGGACTTTAGATAGCAACTGCCTCGACTACATCCACTGGACTTCTAAGATCCCAAAAGCATCTAATCTAAGATGTCTAAAAATTCAAGAGCCAAAAATCTGTAAAGGTCAATTAAATAGTCTGATTACTAAAGCAGTTTCTTCGCCTAGAAAAATATAACTTCTCGCCGGTTTGTTCCAGTAAAAAGATTATAGCTGAATGTTTTTTCGGTGGTGTTTTTAAATCTACAAAACACATTGCTTTCTTGAAAAAAAACTCTCTTTGAAAGAAAGCTAAAAAAGACAAAAGATCATGGTACAATTATAATTTATGCAAGGGCCTTCGAAGTCATTTTTATGATGTCGGAAACACTTTTTCTGATTTCAAATAATCCAACAGAGTTAAACTGCATTATTTGATTCTATTTTTGTTCATTTTTGGTTTAATGGAGTTCTTTACTTTTTTTTGAAAAACTTATTTTGCGGAAAAAGTTTTTTAATTAATAGAAACTAAAGGTTACATGAAGGTTATATTTCATTAGGATTAACCGAACTTCCCTTCTTGGGTGTAGTTCGTCTAATGAACAAGTACCGAAAACTATGCTGCAAGATTATTAGTAAAATCCCAAGAGACAATGATATTTTAGAAAATAAGCAGTTCAAAGCCTTACTTATGCGCACCTTCATGATCCTAAGTTTAAGTATACAAAGCTTTGATTTAAGATCCAGAAAATTGTAAGGAGAAGGGATCCAATACTAAAAGAAAGGTGCCCACTTTTAGTTCTGACTTTTTTTTTTGTATTTATCAAGAAAAATAACTACAGGAATCTCAAACAGACCTTGTTGGGATACAAGGTGCTGGGTTAAAAGATGTTTCCTATGCGGAAGATATGATCTTCGCTCATTAAGAAAACAAAAATAAAAATCTTAACGTGTTTGCTTACTAAGCTTAGCCTTATGAAATAAGTCGAAAGGAGAAAAGAAGCATTTAGATAGAAAAAGCACTTACGGAGCTGGGCAAAGCAATGGGCTCCCAGAGTCTCCCTGACAAGAGTCTTTTCCTTCAGCTCCCGCGCATATTTCTTTATCTGGATCATTATAGCTGTTTTTGCATATTGGAACAATCGGAATTGAAACTTCTTGAAGCAAATCGGCTTGACCAATATTCTCTAAAATAAATTTGGAGTCATTAGATTCAGAGTCAAAGAACTAACAGTGGCTTAGGTTAGAGCAAAGTACCTCCAATACACTTTTTTTCTAAAAACCCAAAACGAACAGAAATTACAATAAATAACAGTCAAACTCAAAACGAGCAGAAATTAACATAAGTTGGGCGCAAAACCCATATGGCTTCCAATGGCCAGAACAAAATTTACACTTTACTGAAAAAAATACAAATGAATGTGCATTGCCAGTTTGATATACATATACTGATATTTAGTAATCAAAATGTTAATATTAATTGATTTATTGAAGCTATAAAAGTAAAAACATTTATATTTTTTCAGTAAAGTTCAAATTTGTTCTGGCCTTGGGAAGGCATAGGGGTTTTGCGCCCAACTTATGTTAATGCTCGTTTTGAGTTTGACTCGGTTATTTATTGTAATTTCTGTTCGTTTTGGGTTTCATTTATTTATCGATGCTGATTTGTGGTAGTTTCACGCTTGGTAGATTATTTGATTTTATTTTTGCTCTTTTTTTGTTTAATGGAGTTCTTTACTTTTCCTTGAAAAACTTATTTTGTAGAAAAAGTTTTTTTTAATTAATTTCTGTTCGTTTTATATTGACATAGTCTTTTCAGGTAAAAAGAAAATAATACTTTAAATCTTATCGTTTTTTAAGACTTTATAGTTTGACCTGCTATTCGTATGCTGGGGAGAAAAATTTTCTGCAATATTTAACAACATACACCCTTTTAAAAATCTGGACACAAATAGTACTGTTTAATTTAGTTTCATACCTCCTCTAGTTGACCTGAAATAGAAAATTTGTTACCCTTCTCAAAAAAATCTATTTGCTTTCTCTGGTGCATAGGATAAATATGTACCATTATGATTTGACAGAATCTTTAAACAAGAGTAATCTCAGAAGACTAAATATAATTTCCCCATTTGCTGGTAGGATAACACTGAGATACCGTATAGGGAGATGCCTTATTAGGGATACTGCTGAGATGCCTTATTAGAATTATCACAGTTGATTTTGTTTTAATATTAATGCAACTTTTTGTTTTTAATAATATTGGGAAAATGGTAGGTGGGGAGTGTAAGGGGAATTAGGCGCCCTCCAATCACTTTTGACTATGCAAAAGGGCCTTAACCCTTTTTATTTTTAATTGAATGAGCCTTTTTCAAAGTTCCTACGAGAACTCATTCGATACAACGTGCCCTTGTCTGAACAACAACAAAAACAAAAAATAATACATTACACCTGTATAGATCTTTAATATAAAAAAGTCAAGCCTTCCAATCACTTTTGACTATTTAAAAGGGCACTATGACTTTCGATTTCCAATCGAATGAGCCCTTATATGCCCCCAGGGCATAAATTACAACCCTTACCCTAAAATCGTTCTCAAAGACCTAATTTCCAGAACTTTCTACTACGTTGAAAAAAATGACAATCTGAAAATTTTGATTGGATGTGTTTGGAGGAATGGTGGGCATGAGAGGGAAGTTAGTTACGCTCCAATCACTTTCGACTATTACAAAGGGCATTATCCCTCTCAGTTTCGAATTGAATGTGCCCCATTTGAATTTTTACGACAACTCTATCTATAAAAATCGTATATGCCCCCAGGGCATAAACTACAATCTTTGCCCTTGGGGCTCTGGGGGGTTTGTAATCCTTAAAAACAAAATTTCCAGAACTTTCAACTATGTTGAATAAAATTGCTATCTCTAAACTTTGATTGAAGGTTTTTGGCAAAATGGTGGTCGTAAGAGGGGTGGTTAACTACTCTCCACTCAATTTCGACTAATAAAAAGGACAATATCAGTTTACAATTAAATGATCCCTTTTTGAAATTTCTATAACAACTTTTGATATAAACTTTAATGCCCCCAGGGTAAAACTTACAACCCTTGCACTGAGGGCTCTGAGGTGGTTATCATCCTAAAGGACCTCATTTCAAAAACTTTTAACTACGTTGAGCAAAACGCATATCTCCAACTTTTTATTGGTTCCGTTTTAAGAAATAGTGGACATGATAGGGGTTTTAGTCAGTATCAAACCCCTTTCGAGTATTAAAAAAGGTGCTGACCCTTTCAAATTTTAGTGGAACGATCCCGTTTGAAGTTTTTGTAATAACATCTTCGATAAAAACTTTATTTGTCCCCAAGGCATAACTTATGAACCTTGCCCTGAGGGCTGTGGGGGGAGGGGTTGTCATCCTTAAAGAAATAATTTCCAAAACTTTCAACTACGTTGAATAAACTGGCTATCTAAAAATTTTGATTGGATGTGTTTTTAGAAAAGTTAGGCGTGAGACGGGGGGGGGTAGTTGCCCTCAAATCACTTTCTACTATTAAAAAGGGTACTAGCCCTTTGAATTTCAAATCGAATGAGCCCTTTTTCAAGTTTCTACGACAAAGATTTCAATAAATACCTTATATGCCCCCAGGGCATAATTTATAATCCTTGCACTGAGGGTTGTGGGGGAGTGTTTGGGGAAAAGGTGGTCGTGAGAGGGGTTTAGTTGCCCTCAAATCACTTTCGACTATTAAAAAGTGTACTAGCCCTTTCAATTTCCAATCAAAAGAGCCCTTTTTCAAGTTTCTACGACAAAGATTTCGGTAAAAATCTTATCTCTATGTGTATTATCTCTATGTGTGTCGTCTCTATGTGTGTGTGGTCTCTGTGTGTTTGTCGTCTTTGTGTGTCTCGTCTCTGTGTGTGTGTCATTTGTGTGTGTGTTGTCGTATGTGTGTTTTGTTCCTCTCTGATTACTTCTCGTCTCTGTTTGTGTCGACTCTCTGTTTGCTTCGTGTCTGTGTGTGTGTCGGGTCTGTGTGTTATACGTGTGTCTATTTTTGTCTTATGTTTGTTTGTGTCATCAGTATGTTTTTGTCGTCTCTGTGTGTTTGTCGTCTCTGTGTGTGTGTCGTCTTTGTTTGTGTGTCGCCTCTGTGTGTGTGTGTCGATTCTATTTGTGTCTCCCCTCTGTGTGTGTGTCGTCTCTGGTTTATTTTACGTTAGGTTAGGGATGTTAGTTGCCCTAAAATCACTTTCGACTATTTAAAAGAGTACTAGTCCTTTGAATTTCCTATCGAATGAGCCCTTTTTCAAGTTTCTACGACATAGAATTCAATAAAAACCTTATATGCCCCCAGGGCATAACTTATAATCCTTACCCTGAAGACTATGGGGGAGTGTCCTCCTCAAAATATGTTTTCTATCTGGAAATAAACTACACTGAGCAAAATGGGTATCTCAAAATTTTTATTGTATGTTTTTGGGGGAATGATGGGTGTGGGGGGGGGCTAGTTGCCCTCCAATCAAATTCGACTATTAAAAAGAGCACTAGCTCTTTTAATTTCCAATCGAATGATCCCCTTTTGAAGTTTCTACGACAACGCCTTCTATAAAAACCTTATATGCCCCAAGAGCATAACTTAAAACCCTTGCCCTGAGAGTTGTGGGGGAGTGTCCTCCTCAAAAACATTATTTCTATATGAAAATCAACTATGATGAACAAAATGGCTATCTCAAAAATTTGATTGGATGTGTTTGGGGAAAAGGTGGGCGTGAGAGGGGGGGGGGGCTAGTTGCCCTCCAATCACTTTCGACTATTAAAAAGAGTACTAGCCCCTTTAATTTCAAATCGAATGAGCCCTTTTTCCAGTTTCTACGACAAAGATTTCAATTTATTTCTGTGTATCTTAAGTTTAGTACGGGTCTTTATTTTCTTCAAAATTAATTTATTTTCTTCAAAATGTTTAAATTAATTTTTCTTTATTTTTTATTGCGAAAATTATGTTATTGGTTAATACAATGAGTCTTTCGCCAGTTTTCCATTTCTTTGGCTTACGAATTAAAATATCTTACCTAATTTATTACTTCTAATTAATGTCTTCTGATTTATTTCTATAACCCTTCAACATTCCCTGTAAATTACAACTACAGGAAATCAGCCGTTCCTCAGATATTGCAGATACAACCTTTTGACAACCGGAATGTGCATAATATCTTTTAACTGAGTTCAATATACCCCTCTATATTCTATGAAAGCTTCAACTTAAAACTCTTAACTTTTGCTGAGATATTACACAAACGATTCTAACAACTTCGATATACATAGTATTTTCTGATTTAGTTTAACATCCACTGAAAGTTTCGAATAAATATAATTAGCCGATCCTTTGATATCACACATATACCCTTTTGACAACAGGCATCCATAAAGTAGAATTCTTATGAAGTTCAGTAGCCAATCCTTTGATATCACACACATACCCTTTTGACAACCGGCATCCATATAGTAGAATTCTTATGAAGTTCAATAGCCGACCCTTTGATATCACACAAATACCCTTTTGACAACAGGCATCCATATAGTAGAATTCTTATGAAGTTCACTAGCCAATCCTTTGATATCACGCACATACCCTTTTGACAACCGGCATCCATAAAGTAGAATTCTTATGAATTTCACTAGCCGATCCTTTGATATCACACACATACCCTTTTGACAACAGGCATCCATATAGTAGTATTCTTATGAAGTTCACTAGCCGACCCTTTGATATCACACATATACCCTTTTGACAACAGGCATCCATATAGTAGAATTCTTATGAAGTTCATTAGCCAATCCTTTGATATCACACACATACCCTTTTGACAACCGGCATCCATATAGTAGTATTCTTATGAAGTTCATTAGCCGATCCTTTGATATCACACACATACCCTTTTGACAACAGGCATCCATATAGTAGCATTCTTATGAAGTTCACTAGCCGATCCTTTGATATCACGCACATACCCTTTTGACAACAGGCATCCATAAAGTAGTATTCTTATGAAGTTCATTAGCCGATCCTTTGATATCACACACATACCCTTTTGACAACAGGCATCCATATAGTAGTATTCTTATGAAGTTCACTAGCCGATCCTTTGATATCACACACATACCCTTTTGACAACAGGCATCCATATAGTAGCATTCTTATGAAGTTCACTAGCCGATCCTTTGATATCACGCACATACCCTTTTGACAACAGGCATCCATAAAGTAGTATTCTTATGAAGTTCATTAGCCGATCCTTTGATATCACACACATACCCTTTTGACAACAGGCATCCATATAGTAGTATTCTTATGAAGTTCACTAGCCGAGCCTTTGATATCACACATATACCCTTTTGACAACAGGCATCCATATAGTAGAATTCTTATGAAGTTCATTAGCCAATCCTTTGATATCACACATATACCCTTTTGACAACCGGCATCCATATAGTAGAATTCTTATGAAGTTCATTAGCCAATCCTTTGATATCACACACATACCCTTTTGACAACCGGGATCCATATAGTAGTATTCTTATGAAGTTCATTAGCCGATCCTTTGATATCGCACACATACCCTTTTGACAACAGGCATCCATATAGTAGTATTCTTATGAAGTTCACTAGCCGATCTTTTGATATCACACATATACCCTTTTGACAACAGGCATCCATATAATAGTATTCTTATGAAGTTCATTAGCCGATCCTTTGATATCACACATATACCCTTTTGACAACAGGCATCTATATAGTAGTATACTTATGAAGTTCAACATCCCCCTCAAAATTCTCTGAAACTTGAACATTATAACATTTTGCTTTGCTTCAGGTTTTATTATCTTTATGGTTGATGAATAAATACTTTCTTTCTTAAAAAAAAAAAGAAATAAAAAATACTCTTACATAGTCCTGAGATTTTGTAGACATGCTATTTTTACATCCAGGCATGGGATGGGGCCTGGTTGCCCTCCCGCCAATTTTCAAAATCCTTCTCAACATACACTGAAAGTTCCAACCTAATACCCTCAGCCGTTGTTAAGATATAGCAGATACGCCTTTTTGATAAACTAGATGCACGTAGTGTCTTTAGATTTAGTTTAACATATCCCTGAACATTCCCCGAGGTTTCATCTTAATACCCTTAGCCTTTTTGGACGCACCCGGAATTAAACATTGCCATTTTCCCTAACGATAAATCCTCCATGTAAACAAAGGGTATTTTGCATAACTCACATTCATTGTCCCGGGGGAGGGGAGATCATGGTATCCCCAAAAACATAGTTTTTAGACCTTTTGACTGTTTTGAACAAAGGGCTTTTTAAAATTTCAATCAATGGCGAGGGGAGGGGTATATAAAAGGGGCAAAGGGGGCCGGCTCCTTTTCCCAGGATGACCTGAAAATTAGAATTTCATTACCTCAGCTGTTCCTTGGTATTGGTAATGTGCCCTCATGATAACCAGCATGAACATTGTATGTTTTGATTGCGTTCGACATCCCTCTAAACATTCTCTTAAAGTTTCACCTTAACACCATAACTGTTTTTGGAGACCCGGGATCAAAAATGCCCCCTTTTCCAAGTAAAAATCCAATATGTTAACAGTTGACTACTTGCATAAATTACAATCCGTGCCCCGGGGGCTCTGGGGGGTCATGTCAATCCAAAAAGCGTGGTTATTATACCTTTGTACTATTTTGAACAAAATGACTATCTCAAAGTTTTGATCGGATTTCATTGGGTAAAAAGGGCGTGGAGGGAGTCTGGTTGCCCTTCAATAACTTTTGACTCTTATAAAGGGCAATAAAAGTTTCAATTTGCAATCAAATGAGCCCAGTCCGAAGTTTATACGCCCACCCCTTCCATATGAAGTTGATCTGGAAAAAACAGAAGAATACACTGAAGTGTTATGGTTCTTTAATATAGGCAACACTATAGCGTTGCCTCTGTTATGATTCTTTAAAGAACAACTGCACATTAATTCTTAGGTATAGAATGACTCGAGGTTTAATCTTGTTGTATTACAGAATAATCATTTCAAATATCTAATTTTCTTGGAAATTTTCAACTTATTCGATGAAGTTGTCAGGTGCTATATATCTTTTTTCAACGCTATATTTCAACGCTATATTTCGGCGTTGGATAAATATTGATATCCAAGTGGCAGGTTATACTAGCTTATACTGATGGTCTAAACCTGGTCCAAATTACCAACGCCAAAAATAAAAAACAGTACTTTACCCAGATACCCTGTCTCATTTACGCTTCCCCATCCTGCAACATTACAAAGTGTGCCAGCTTCAACCTTAAAATCTTCTTCAGCTAAGCAAATTGGGGCTGCAAACTTATTCAGCTTCAACGGTGGCTCTACGTAAGCTAAAGCTATGTCATTCTTTAAATTGGTTGGTGAATATCCTCTTTCTTGAATAATGTGAGTGACAAAACGAGTTTGCTCATATGGGGAGAGGGATAAGCGTCTGATCATTCCAGCCTGGATCTCGTAGAAGTAGTTGAAGTGCCTAGAATTAATTTGTTGAATGAAATAGTAGTGAGAGAGAGAAAGGGAGAAATATATATATATATATATATATATATATATATATATATATATATATATATATATATATATATATCTGTAAGTGCACTGGGATCTCCATACCCCAAAAAATTACAGATATACATTTCAAATGGCTTGAAAAACAAGCATTTGGCCCATTGTCAACCAATTCTTAGGGGAGATAGGGGCGTTAGGGTCCCTTTCATTTAGGGACACAACCTGATCAGGAACAAAGATATTTTCAGCTTATATGTTCTCACACTAAAACTCCACCCCCACAAAAACTTGAAGCTTCATTTGCCCACAAAACAAACTTTAAAATTTTCAAGCCTTTCGGAGGACAAAGTATTTAGGAACTTTTCGGGACAACTGATACTTTTCCACTTTTGGTTTTGTTGGTTGTTTGTTCATTGGGTCACTTTGGCTTAAGGATTTAAGGTTTCAAGTTCCAAGAGGATCCAAACAAATTTAGGGAGTTTCATAATCTAGAAAAGGGAGTGTACCCACGAAAAAATGTGTCTGTACAATAGGTACCCCACAGAACAGTAATATCAGTTCACCAACAGATATAAGTTTCAAATCATTCTGAAACAAAAAGTTGTCAACCAATTTTTGGGCCCTGTTATGCCCCCCTAAAAACAAAAAATTGAGGTACACTTAGCCACAAAAAAACTGTAGGAATGTAGGCAGGGCTACATAAAAAGCTATGGTGGTCAGAGTTGCCACCCCGGTCAGTTCTTAAAGTACTATAATTGCCCGAATGTACATACTATACATCGATTTTCGGTGCTACAGTCAACAAATTGACATTAATAGTGCTAAAATAGCCCTTTCGTGCTACAGGTGGCAGCCCTGAGCACGTACTACAGTGCTACACACAATGAAATAGTGCTAAAATAGCCCTTTCGTGCTACAAGTGGCAACGCTGATGGTGATATAACATTGTAAATTTAATAAGGAGAGGACAAACACCTAACTACAGTTTAGTATCCTAGGTTGTGACTTACCTGTTAAAACAGTGCGCAGCTGTTAGAATCCATCTTGAATTTAAGATTACACCTCCGCAAATATGCGTACCATTGCGGAACACGGCAACAATCCATGGCCAGTCTCTAATCATGGCAGGTCTACCACCAACAATCTTCTCAACTGACGGCAACATACCAATCTGATCAAACTATGGGAAAAAATTGAAAAGATTATTCTGGCAGGTCTCTATTTGTATTGGTTTTGTCGATACTTGTCTCGCATTGGGCTACAATTTGTCACAATTTTCATCGTTCTTCTAGAGTAGATGTTCGTTTCTTTTGTGTGTGTTTGTCCTCTTTCCCTTATTTTTTTCCATTTATGCTCCCTCCTTATCAAGTTTTGTAGAGAGATTTTCAATTAAATAAATAAATAATGTTTCATTTCTAAAGGTGCGTTGCTTCACTTTATCCTCTCCCCCCCCCCTCAATAAATGGATGCAAATATACAATTGGAAAAGAGAGAGTGTAAATGCACCTAGCCTGAACCAAGTGTTTAATCTTTAACTAGAATTTGTATGAAAGACGAACCTGTAGGCCTAAACTGTTATATTTTGATAATTCAAAGCAGATTTTAAATGACAGTATCTTCGAATCACAAAATTTGTTGGGGAGTGATATAGAGCAAGTCGCATTGCGGATTCTACCTTTAGGATTAACACAAGATTAATTAGTGGAATCAGATATCGAACGACTTTATAGGATGAAGGTGATAATGACAAGATTTATTAAATGCATATGCTACCCATTGTGCGTTGCTGCGATGTCAAAATTTTCTAGCAATCAGAAAATTCCCCCAGCTTATTAATAACGATCACATACTTAAATCTAAAAGTATTTGAAAATCCCCCCCTCAGAAAATTGTCTCTTTGGGTAATTCTACCCCCGTCCCGGGAAGTTTCCCCTTGTGGATCTACCCCAGAAAATCCCCCGATAATTCCTGTTCATTGTGGAATCGCATCCATAAACCGAAAAACAAAATAATGCGCGGAATTGATAAACACCAACATCGATGTTTTCCATCAGAGTTTATCCCAGACTAAATGACGTAGTCTTTTGACCTTCATTTATATAAAATACCGAATTAATTTATTTTGACTACACTTGCAAAGAGTAAGAAAAAGATACTTAAGTCAATTTCATTTCAACGTGGATATTCCCCCAACAGACCTCCCTCTGACAATTCCTTCTGCCACCGCGGAAAACCCCCTCCTCTAAATATTCCCACGGAAAGCATGGGGCGGGATATGTAAAACAAAGATATTATTTTTTTTTAATTTAAAAAGTATTTGTAAAATTAGGTTAAAAACCAAAGTAACAAAACTTTCTAATACCGAATTCAGAGAGTTTGTAGGAAAAAAATTATATAATTTTGGAAAAGTGTTTGATAATTAACTAACCCGTTAATCAATTATCCAGAAAATATGAATAATGTAATCGAAAGGAACTGTAAAGTATTAGTGTTGAAAGTTCTCTAATTTCAGTCAGCGTGAATAGTCACCTTAATTGCTCGACAAAAATAGAAAATAGTATGAATACGTTCGCAAACAAGTTAAACAGTATGAATTTCCTCGACAAAGTGAAAAAACAAAACTTGCCCGAAAAAAAATAAAAAGTGTGACATGCCCTACGAAAGGCGAAAAAAGGCAAGATTTGTTCGACAAATATATTTGCTAAAATTTACAACAATAAAAAACCAACGTTTAAGGAGTAAAATGAAGGTAGATTATTTCGTGTGTTCAATCTTCTTTTTACATGAGTAACCAAGAGACAGAGTCATTAAACCGTCGCCCATACGTACACTTTAACGCCATCTTCACCGATTGCATAGTTTATAGTTTAAACACTGCTCCGACCACATTTATTTGTGTTCTGAAAATTTGACGTCCAGAAATAGCACTTTTAAATTTCTCGAATGTCGAATCTCTCTTATTCAATTTGTCAAGACTTCATTCAACTTTGCTAGTGGCTTCATTGTTCCGAATAGAAGTGGCACTAGGGCCGGCATCCATACTAGATTTTCAGGATCTAATGTGTAGAACTCTGTTCCTGAGAGCATTCGGGTGGCTGACCACCTGGGTTTATTTAAAAATAAATTAAAAAAAATACTTGGTAGGTCAAGGTTCATATTTTTTTTTTAATTATTATGTGTTTTTCCTTTGTTTATAGTTAATTATTAGTTAGAACTTTAGTAGATGAGTTTTATGTACCCGCCCAATAGCAAGTGCTTTTTTTATTATTATTTGTTGCTCCTTTGTTTATAGTTAATTATTAGTTAGTAGATGAGTTGCACCCGTCAAGTCGCAAGTGTTGTTTTGTATCTTTCTTGGGGCAGGCATTGGAACATTAGTTAAATGTATTTTTGATGTTAAATAAAATGAACTGAACTGAACTCAACTATAATGGTGTATACCATCTGATTCCGATCCTCCTGAACTGACTTGCCAAAAAGAAGTATTATTAAAAAGTCGGGAAAGTTTACTCTTTGTTTTTGAAGTGGTTTGAGCTCTTTCCTCTATAAAGTCTGTACATTCATTGAAGTCTGCAAAAAATTTAACTTATTATCTTAATTGTAGCAATAGCTGCAACATAGTAAAGAATAAACCACGACCCATAGTGACCAAAAATTAAGAAAATTTTTAAAGAAAATTAAATTTTTTTTTTTTTATTTTAATAAGAAAAATTGTCATTTGTAAGTGATATAGGAATGGAAACTTATATCGACTAGTTTTAACAGTAAATTATTATTTTGAAAACCAATTAATGGAAATTTCAAAAAATAACCTGAAACCCCTCAAAAATGGTATCAAATCAAAACGAAAAGTACACCATTGGCAAAAACTCTGTACATGAAACTTACAACCCATTGGCTTAAACAGCAAGGAAAATCACTGTTTTGCAATGTTAACACTGATAATTCCTCCATTTCCCCTTCTTCACTGCTAGCAAGCCACTAGAACATCACTGCTAGCGAAGCAGCAGATATCATTCTTGAATTAGCTTTGAATGACGACTCTTTCTCACTTGACAAATTTTTAGGAACGCATTTTTAAATTTTCGGTTACTATCGGCCAGACTTCGTTCTTTACTTGGTTGAATCTGAGGATGCAACAATAATTTCACAACGTATTAAATTTATCATCGTTTCTTAAAATTATTAAGTTTCATAGCCCCTAGGATTTTAAGTTTCGAAAGGATTGACCATGGTGCAGGAATTCTGTGAGGTTTGAAGGCTTCTTTGGGCACCACGTGATGTTATGGAAAGAGGTTTTCTCGATTTTTTTCTCGAGAGGTTTTTCTTGTTGAACCCTTGTTCAACATTTATCTTAACCCTTGTTCAACTATGGAAAGAGGTTTTCTTGTTCAACATTAGTACCGGCTCTAAGGATCAAGTGTCACGTGCTACTGATTGCTGATGCTGGCAATTGGTGGGTGACTCCCTCCTTAACTGTTGACTGCCTCAACTATTCTGAACCTGGCGAGTGGGCTTCTCAAGATGGGGAAGGATGGTGAATACCTTGACAATGCTACGGAAGGCTCTTCAATAAAGGTAACGAATAAAAAATAGGCAAGTCCTATTTTAGATTAAAACAACTGTACTGTATCCATAGCCCCGTGGATATTTGGGCAACCGGTGGGTGACTCCCTCCTTAACTTTTGACTGCCTCAACTATTCTGAACCTGGCGAGTGGGCTTCTCAAGATGGGGAAAGAATGGTGAATACATTGACAATGCCACGGAAGGCTCTTCAACAAAGGTAACGAATAAAAAATAGGCAAGTCCTATTTTTGATTAAAACAACTGTACTGCATCAATAGCCCCGTGGATATTTGGGTATGAAGGAAATGGGTCTTTGTGGTTTGAGTGTCGACCCAGTTTTTTTTTATTCTATCAATATTGATAATAATATGTTAATAGCACATTGAAAAACTAAATGAATAACACTTTGAGCCAAATAAACTGTTTTGTCACTTGTGTCCTGAATATCTTATCGGTTAGTAATTGGTATGAGCTTTCTTTATTTTTTCGACTTTCCATTTTTTCATTCGCATGCGCATGTGATTGAAACACAGAGAAACATAGTTTCCCAAACTTTTTGTTTTATGCTATTTCATTATTTCAAAAAAACGAAAGAACTACATAGATGTGATTTGCTTAGTTATTTATATCCTCAGAAATCAGATTTCCTCGTCTGTCTAAATTTGGAATTTAGCATTAGTTAACCCAGCAATAGTAATCAAACAGTTCGTGGTAACGAACTGTAAATAAGAGCGATCCGGCTCAATAGTAACCGAAACTTTAAAAAAAACGGAATTTTGAGACCAATAGATACATCAAAAGAATCAGATTTGATGCTTATTTCAAATATATAAGTTTCATCAAGTTTAGTACGCACCTACGCATCTAAAGTTACGCGCCTGATAAAATTTGCTTTATTTTAAAAAAAAGGGGGAAACAACCTCTAAAAGTCATAGAACTTAAATGAAAATCACAGCATCAGATTCAGCGTATCAGAGAACCCTACTATAGAAGTTTCAAGCTCCTACGAGCCTTTCCAAGCTCCTCGTATTTCCAAAAATGTGGAATTTTGTATTTTTTGCCAGAAGAAAGATCACGGATGCGTGTTTATTTGTTTGTTTGTTTTTTTTGCCCAGGAGTGACCGTATCGATCCAACAGTCCTAGAATATCGTGAGAGGACTCATTAGAACGGAAATTAAAAGTTCGAGTACCCTTTTTAAATGACCAAAAAAATTGGAGGGCAACTGGGCCCCCTCCCATGCTCATTTTTTTCAGAAGTCACCCAATCAAAATTTTGAGATAGGCATTTTTTTCAGCATAGTAGAAAATCTAGTTAATATGTCTTTGAGGATGAATCGATCCCCCGCAGTTCCCGGGGGAAGGGCTGTAAGTTATAAACTTTGCCCATTGATTACATATAGTATTGGTTATTGGGAAGTATACAGGCGTTTTCAGGAGGAATTTTTTTCTGGTGTGGGTAGGGGTCAGAGCAGGGGTTACAGGGGAGAATCTTTCCATGGAGGATTTTTCCTTTGGGGAAGGGACATTTCTATGAAGGGAGTGCCAGATTTCCCAGCATTATTTAAAAAACGATCAGAAATTAAATAAAAAAACTAGTTTTTTTTCAACTGAAAGTAAGGAGCAACATTAAAACTTAAAACAAACAGAAATTATTACGTATTTGAGGGGGTTTGCCCCTAGTCAATACCTCGCCCTTTACACTAAAGTTTTTTTAGTAGGTCTACTTTCAAAAGAGCTATCTATTCTAATTAACCGGCCTTTGTGATTAAGAGGTTTGTGATTCGAACAAAATTCGAACTTTAGCGTATAGAACGAGGTATTGACTAGGGGACGAACTCCCTATTATACGTAAAAAATATATGAATATAGAAATTCGTTACGAAAGCTAATTCGTAAGTTACATCAGAACAAAATTTCGAGAAAGCCATTTAGCCAAAAAAAAGGAAAATTAATATGCAAATTTCATTTTAATTATTCATGTACTGCGAGCCAAAATCAAAGATGCATTAATTCAAAAACGTTCAGAAATTAAATAAAAAAAAACAAGTTTTTTAACTGAAAGTAAGGAGCGACACTAAAACTTAAAACGAACAGAAATTATTCCGTATATGGAAGGGACTGTCCTCTCCTCAACGCTTCGCTCTTTACGCTAAAGTTTTTATTGTTTTAAAAAATAGTATTGTGAGAAAGAGTCAAACTTTAGCGTAAAGAGCGAGGTGTTGAGGAGGGGACCGCCCCTTTCCTATGCGGAATAATTTCTGTTCGTTTTAAGTTTTAATGTCACTCCTTACTTTCAGTTAAAAAAAACTTGTTTTTTTTATTTAATTCAGCATTAGGATTGGCTTACTAAAACGCTCCGGCATCTTGAATTTGATGGTAGTTTTTATCAAGATCAGATTACTTTGCCGCGTGTGCCCCCTCCCCAATTCCTCGTCTGTCTAAATTTGGCATTCAGCATTAGATAACCCATCAATAGTAATTCAGCATTAGGATTGGTTTACCAAAACGTTCCGGCATCTTGAATTTGATGGTAGTTTTTATCAAGATCAGATTACTTTGCCGCGTGTGCCCCCTCCCTAATTCCTCGTGTGTCTAAATTTGGCATTCAGCATTAGTTAACCCAGCAATAGTAATTCAGCATTAGGATTGGTTTACTAAAACGCTCCGGCATCTTGAATTTGATGGTAGTTTTGATCAAGATCAGATTACTTTGCCGCGTGTGCCCCCTCCCCAATCCTTCCCAAAATTACAGAAGTTCACTTATGATATAGCTTAACCCCCTAATACTTAACCCCCTAATACCCTGTGTTCCCGTCAGTGGATATTCCCGTAATAAGTTTTGTATAAAAAGAACAAACAATCTAGCCAAATTTTACATGTTTCAGTGTGTTCTTTGCCGCTGTAACGCTATCCACGATTTTTTTTCAACAAGTTTCTTGGCTTTTAGTAACTATTTTACATGATAAGAAAAAGTTTAAATCTTTCAACTGTATGCAATACTTAAACAGTTTTACCAGGTGTTAATTTGTCTTGACCACTCTAAAGTAGCCTCTAAGACTTCCATGTCCAAGTCAGTGAGATTCGGTTCCAATCCTGTAGCTGATTAAGCTAAGACTGATTGGTCTTGGAGCAAGCTGGTCTTTTACTTTAGTAAAATATGATTGTGACAGGACTTTTACCTTTTAAATCTCTTTTACAAAAAAGCTTATGAAATTCGTTTTTAAGGCTGGCCTAAATTAGAAAAGCAGCTTTTTAAAACAATCTTCACGGTCTTAGGAAGAAATGTACTTCCGAGTGGCCCCCATAAACGCTCTCAAAAGCGGCGTAAAATTTAAAGATTGGCGACAATTTCATAGAGGAAAACATTTTTTTTTTACAAGAATTGAGACTTTTCTGAAAATTGAACATATTCCAGTTCAGTCTCTCAATGAGGATTAGTTAGCATCGAACCGTTTCTTCCTAACCTTTATGAACAGTAGCATCACTTTTATTTTGAATTTTATAGTTTTGAAAACTGTTCTTCCAGACACTGAAAGTGTGGAATCTGATTATGGCATGTCCCTAGCAACATACGCTAAGCACCTAAAGGTGAAAAATCAGAAGCAATGCTACTTTGTACGAGATCTCAAAGGTTCGATGGTTATCAAGGTGCTTTAGTGACCCCAGTCTATTTCCAGAACCATAAAAACTGAATCAAAAATACCTTAAAAGTATAACCTAAAATGATTTTTTGATTGTCACTACATATGAGCTGAAGGCTTTATTTGGGATTTCCATCTAAATAGGGAGCCTCAAGTTTCTTTGTATCTGTGTGTAATGGTCCGGAAAGCCGTGGGTGGAAGCAATATCACAAACAAAATCAAGGCAGATTTATCACAATCCAACTGGATTTGAAATGTTTTGCTAATTCAGAAATCACAAAAAAAAAACAAGACAGACATCGGAAGGTGCAGCCAGTTTCTAATATATTCTGGGATACTTGTGACAGAAATGTCTCCGTTGATGGGCAAACGATACCGTTCCAAAGTATGTCAACTCTAAAGAAACACTTCCCCAACAAGATTAATCCTGTTGGAATTGTGATTTTTTTGTTTTTTGGCCAGCTCCTTAGGGCTGATTCTTGACTAAATCTAAAAAGGAGTCTCCATTTTAAGGGATATCATGAGAGTTCCTCACTTTTAAGAAGCCATCATACTATACCTGTCTTAGGCCCTAAAAACCATCCTGGTTGGGTACTCATTCAACTACTGGCCATGCCGGCTGAAAGAAGAATAAAAGCGACCGGAAATACTGTAAAAAACGATTTAAGAGCCGACGGATCAAAGCCTTTACCAAAGCAGAAATGACAAAGAATGCCAGAGTGATGTTGTCATAGAGTGTTCTGTGATACTTTTGCGGTAAAAAAGGTGAAAGTTAATCAAAAGTGTGATTAAAAAAGTGGCTTTCCTACCTATAAACTTCAAAGGCAGAAAAAATAAGACTTCATCTAGAGGTATCACAAGTGCCAATGTTCATACTTGCAAATCAAATGTCCACAAATACTGTCCAACAACAGAGACTACAAGGACGGTGCTGATTTGGTGGACCACATTCTTAGCCATCATCCTTTTGAGAAACATACTAAAAAGTGGACTATGTATGTGTTTTTTTTTTTTTTTTTTTTTTTTTTTTTTCGTTTTTTTGATGCGACACTAGCAAATGCGTTTCTAAAGCTAAAATGTGATGGTCAGAATCAACAGCTCATTGTCATTCTTTTCAACATGTCCAATTTCCTACTCAATTCTAAAGGTTAGGAGCCGAGAGGTCAAGACTATAGTAAGGAGGAACTCCTTGGTGAAGCTCAGCGGCATGTTTTGAGCATGAACAAGAGGCCAATTCCTCCAACACAAGCGCTATCAGCACTCGCCAGAATTTTGTCACTTGGAGCATATGGCAAGGATGTTGTTAAAAGTTAAGATGGAGTGTACTCGAAGTGCAAAACTATGCTCAACATGACTCTGGACAGCACTTACTTTGCAACATTTTATAAAAGCGCCGTTTTATATGACAAATTTTAGACTTTCCTCATGAACGGGGGGTGAAGTAGTGAGTCATAGGTTTCAGAAACTGATTAACATTCACTTTTTTTTTTTTTACTCACTATAAAAGAGGCAGCGAAACCAAAAAAGTATTTCTATGTTCAGGTCACTGGAGAATATGTGAATAATTAATATAGTTATACAAGTCAAACTTTTTGGGGGCTTATAACCCAAACGATGATTATGTCAGGTTACACTGAATAATTTTTTTTTCAGAAGTAGTTAGTCCATCAGATCAATCTTTGCTAAAAGTCCCTGCATGTATTACTAATTTTATAATAACTAATTTACTTAATAATGAACACGCAAACCGATATTATTGCACATAATTGTACACCCAGTTACGCAGCCATTTTAGCCTCAGGCAGCTTGTTGTGCTACAGCGAGTGTTTAGCAGTCAGTCCTGGTAAGGCCAAAAACTAGAGATTTTATACGAAGTTCTCTGTTTTGAACTATAAATTGTTTCACATATTATAGAAATGTATTAAAATATGAACAGAGGAAGGGTCTACCACTGGGTACAGCCTGGTAGTAAACTTGACTTACAGTTTGTATAGACACTTCGTTCCAGTGACAGAAGCGTCGATTCGGAAGAGGGGGATGTATAGCACCCAACATTTTGATAAATACCTTGTAGCATGTTATTAACAACCTGTCTTAGATATGTTTAGATTAGGTGACCTTATTACAGTTCCAGATAATCTAAGGTCATTTAGATTATCTGGCTTAAAGAAATTATGAATGGGATACCCTTTATGTTTTAACCTGCTTAAAGAAATTATGAATGGGATACCCTTTATGTTTTAACCTGCTTAAAGAAATTATGAATGGGATACCCTTTATGTTTTAACCTGCTTAAAGAAATTATGAATGGGATACCCTTTATGTTTTAACTTGCTTAAAGAAATTATGAATGGGATACCCTTTATGTTTTAACCTGCTTAAAGAAATTATGAATGGGATACCCTCTTATGTTTTAACCTGCTTAAAGAAATTATGAATGGGAAACCCTCTATTTTTTAACCTGCTGAGAAGGCCCTGGGGTGATTAATTTAAGCAAAAAAGAATTAACCAAAGAACAAAAGGAAATCCTTGAATGAGACAGGGATTCATAAGTTTCCAAAAGAAAGAAATAATGTAGATGACTTATGACTAGGGGTCGTGAATATTTTAACAAATTTAATTATTCACTGCTTTATCAAAATTAAAACCCGTTTTTCTTGCTTAATTTTTCGTACCTGAGCTAGCTGAGGGGGGCCTGAGCTTTCGACAGTAGCACAACTTCTTGGAGAGCATTTGATTGTCAAAAGGCGCTTACAGCTGTTTCGCTGGAGACGAATACCACGAAGTCGATTTCCATTAATTTTAAGTACAAAGCTTCTACTGATGTTAAACTGATCTGTAGGATAGTAAGCTTTGACTGCAGACCTGAAATGGAAGTTTATCTTTTATTAAGTAATTTTTTGTTACAACCAAAGAGAAAAAGAGAGATTATTTTCTGGTAATTCCATGATAAAGAAGACGCTCAATTTCATTGCTTTACATCTATGACGCATTTTGTGTGCTGATCCTATTATTCCTTGTTTCTGGGGAGACAAATAGCTCTGATTTTTCAAAACCTGATTAGTTTTGAAATCCCCTGTGGAAAATTGTTCTATTAAATTAAGGAGATGAATTAAATGCCATATGATTGGTTCTCTTGAGTGAAATTTAAGCCTTAAAACAAACTAAAAGGTTTTGAGCAAGGCCGTATCCAGGGGGGGGGGGGGTTACCCGATTTGACCCCCCCCCTCCACATTTTTGACTGAGTAGAAGATTAGTCTAGAAAATACCTGAAAAGACAAAATCTTACCTGAAAAAAATATGCTCCTACACTAAATCCTATTGCATTTTGTGGGTTAACAGTGCTTATGAGCTTACGCGATTAGGTAACCGTAGGTAACCCCGTGCTCACCTGGCCTTGCATAGTAAATTAGGGTTAATATGCGCTATTATCCTATTGCATTTTGTGGCATACAAAAATCCTATTGCAATTTTGTGGGTAAACCAAACAGGATTGTATATTCTATTCAGCCTGCTGATATATCAAAAATCGAAATGTTATTCTTACTTTGATTGGAGGATTTGTTTGGCAAACGCGAGGGTCTACTACTCTTTTCAGGTCATTTGAGCGAAAATTACAATTGATTTTTCTTCTGTAACAAAAGCATTGTGTTTTTAACAGACCGAGAGCACAGCGATTTGAAAAAAAATTTTCATATGTCTCCCCCCCCCTTCCACCTACAACTCTCTTCAGGAATGAGCGTTTATTCTAGAAATCGTGCTTTTTTAAACAATAGAATTGCTCCCTCCACCCCCTCCTCCCCCGATTTTTTTTATTTTACCATTTGTCCAATAGTTTCAAAAGGATAAACTTGCACGAAATTTATACATCTAGTATGCATATTAACCAACTATGCAAAAACTTAGAACTACATGGATTTCATAAGATTCCATCCATCAGTTCATACTTAAACTTATTTGTCATTATCACTATCATTGTCTTTATTGTATACCTATGTTCTATATTGCAGATTACGTGCGGTATTGTATACCTATGTTCTATATTGTAGATATGTTCTTTATTGTATACCAATGTTCTGTATTGTAGATTACGTTCGGTATTGTATACGTGCGGAATTGTATACCTATGTTCTATATTGTAGATATGTTCTTTATTGTATACCTATGTTCTATATTGTAGATTACATGCGGTATTTTATACCTATGTTCTATATTGTAGATATGTTCTTTATTGTATACCTATGTTCTATATTGTAGATTACGTGCGGTATTGTATACCTATGTTTTATATTGTAGATATGTTCTTTATTGTATACCTATGTTCTATATTGTAGATATGTTCTTTATTGTATACCTATGTTCTATATTGTAGATTACGTGCGGTAGTGTATACCTATGTTCTATATTGTAGATATGTTCTTTATTGTATACCAATGTTCTATATTGTAGATTACGTGCGGTATTGTATACGTGCGGAATTGTATACCTATGTTCTATATTGTAGATATGTTCTTTATTGTATACCTATGTTCTATATTGTAGATTACATGCGGTATTTTATACCTATGTTCTATATTGTAGATATGTTCTTTATTGTATACCTATGTTCTATATTGTAGATTACGTGCGGTATTGTATACCTATGTTTTATATTGTAGATATGTTCTTTATTGTATACCTATGTTCTATATTGTAGATATGTTCTTTATTGTATACCTATGTTCTATATTGTAGATTACGTGCGGTAGTGTATACCTATGTTCTATATTGTAGATATGTTCTTTATTGTATACCAATGTTCTATATTGTAGATTACGTGCGGTATTGTATACGTGCGGTATTGTATACCTATGTTCTATATTGTAGATATGTTCTTTATTGTATACCTATGTTCTATATTGTAGATTACATGCGGTATTGTATACCTATGTTCTATATTGTAGATATGTTCTTTATTGTATACCTATGTTCAATATTGTAGATTACGTGCGGTATTGTATACCTATGTTCTATATTGTAGATTACGTGCGGTATTGTATAACTATGTTCTATATTGTAGATATGTTCTTTATTGTATACCTATGTTCAATATTGTAGATTACGTGCGGTATTGTATACCTATGTTCTATATTGTGTGTATTGGTCTATATTGTATAACCATTTGTCATTATCATTTATTAAAGTTCCAAGTTTTATTGTTTCTTTCTGTTCTAGGGATTTCCATATATTATTTCTTAATACGTTAGGATTTTCTTCACGGATTTTCATACATTATTTCTTAATACGTAAGAATCTTCTTGGGTTTCCTATCAGAAATTCTCTAATCGGATTTACTTTTAAAATTGTACATATATCTTTCGTTGAAGGCTCAGACTCATCAGAACACGGCAGTCGCTTGTTAAGTGAGGTCGTCGGTATAAATTTGCAATTTTACAGAAGTTTCAGGCGTTGTACTTTACTTTATTTCTCAGGAAAAGCTAAGGTATGTATTAATTTTCATAAGTTACAATAAAATTGTATATCTCTCAATAAAACGCGTAAAAAAATGTTTAACCGCTGAGAGCATTGACGGGCGCAAGAATACCTGCTTAGGGAGGGGGAGGGGGCTAAAAAATTAAAAAAACAAAACAGACGATTTGGGGAATTATATTGGAAACAGAATAAAGCTTTGAAGTTTAAAAAGGAAGGAATGTCTCTCCCCCCCCTTTTATTGTACGCTTACACACAGCATCTGAAATAACACAATATCGAAGCCAAGTCTGCATGTCCCTCGGCAAGTTAAATTAAAATTTTAGGCCCTTAAGGTTTACGCTCTGTAACCATAAGTTTTGTTCTACGATTTTGAATCTTTTGGTATACACTGAGTACCTTAATTTATTACCACCAGACATAAACCTGCTAGTTACAGAATTTGTTCCGCAATTTAACATCTTTTGATGTTCAAAAGCTTCCTGGTTAGTTATTTTTTAATGGGAAGTATTAAGCCAATAAGAACAAAAAGTGTTTTTGTCACAAGATTTTTTACTAATAAAGTGTCTGTTTCGTGTGGCCAGAACTCTGCTTCTCTGTTCCTCAGAATTGTTTTATCAGGGTAGCCCCGGAACCACTTCTCCAAGTAACCTATAACCATTAGCCTGTAAATGGCAAGATCAGTAATTCAGAAAACCCAGATTAGTGACGCCAGAAAAAATCCTCCAACGAGATTTTCGAGGGAATCATAAAGCAACAAATTCAATAACAAAACTTTTTTGGAAAACAACCCTCGGTACTTATAATGTCGATGTAACCTGGAAACCCGAGGTTTGTCCCAGAAGGTTGGCAAAGAACCACAATCTTTCGCAATCTGTCAACCTTTAAAACGTGGCCAAGCCATTTTAACCGCTCTTTCATTATAAGACTAGAAAGTGGCAACTAACCACAGTTGCCACTTACAGCTTATTGTTGATATACGGTCAATCTAAGATAATCCTTCAGCAATTCCTCTAGAAATCAATTAGCAATTATTCCTCAGCCTTTCGAAGTGCCCCTTTTCAGAACGGCCACAACATTAAAAAGGCTATTTTAGGACTAATTTTAGTTACAGCTAAGATAATTTACTGCAATGTTGAGGATAAATTTCATGTATACATTCAAACTCTAAATACTTTTCAATGCTTAAGAAGTGAAGCTGCATTTAAATCAGGGGTTGCAGTAGTTTTACCTTTCCAAGCTGCGGCAAATGAATAGAGGTGTTCAGAACCTGATATAAACCCTAGGGAGGATTGATAAGAAAATACACCATAACTCAGTTCAATTATCATTGTTAATGTTGGCTCTTACTAAAAAAGAATAAGATGCGATAAGAAATAAAGAGGTACTTTCCCATTATGTGGACACCTCCAAAAAGTCAAGTTTGGTTAATGCTAATGAAATAAAACAAAATAAGATGAATATATAATAGTTTATAAACAAATTTGGACTATATATTTGCACATTTGGGGGGTGGGGGGTAAAACATTGCATATGTTAAATACGTAACCTAACCTAGGTACCTTTCCCCCGCTAAACCCCAAAAAACAACTGTTTAAAAATATTTCCCAGAGTGAGAAACCCCTGAATATTTGTTTATACAACATCAGATAGTGTCAAACCTTTGCTTTTGTCGAGTGGATGCCTCGGGTTTTCGTGACTGGTTTTTAGAGGTGTCCACATAATGGGAAAGTACCAAGAAAGATATTTATCGTATATTTGGAGAGTTGTCTCTCCAAATATCATAGGCAGAGTTGTCTCAAGAATTTAATGAGGAGAACAGGGGGGGGGGGTGGGCTGGTGCATTATTCTTGAAGTGAAACAAATAGTAGTACAGGAACTAAAAGCAGATACATTTTACTAATAATAGGGCGGAAAGTGGGGTTTCTTCAGCTGTACCTTCTAGCCCTATAAAAATTGATGACTCTCCATCGCTTCCCTTTAAAATAAACTGTTAGAATATGGGAAAACAAACGTAAAATAGAAAAGGCAAAAATAATAAAATGCGAGCCGAAACGAATGAATTCTTCTGATAATGGGGCTAAAAGTGGAGTTTCTTCAGTTTTATCCCCCTATTCCTATGAAAACGATGACCTTCGACCGCGTCCCACTAAAAAAAAAAAAAAAAAAAAAAAAAAAAAAAAAAAAAAAAAAAAAAAACTATAGAATATGGGTAAAAAAATTCAAAAAAGAGATAGAAATAATACAATATGGGCTAAAAAGAATTAATTTTCCTGATAATGGGCAAAAATTAAAGTTTCTTCAGGCCCCTAGTCCTAGGAAACCGATTACTCTCGACCGCTTTCCTAAAAAAAAGTGAACAGAACATGAACAAAAAAAAAATAAAGAAATAATAAGTAAAAGATAAAAGTACTAAAATATGGGCTAAAAAAAAGAAAGAAAAAAGGTCTCCCCAGAATGAGGCTGAAAATGGTAGTCCCTTTGAGTCGTAGCGTATATATATATATATATATATATATATATATATATATATATATATATATATATATATATATATATATATATATATATATATATATATATATATATATATATATATATATATATATATATATATATATATATGTATATATGTATATATATATATATTTATATATATATATATATATATATATATATATATATATATATATATATATATATATATATATATATATATATATATATATATATATATATATATATATATATATATATATATATATATATATATATATATATATATATATATATATATATATATATATATATATATATATATATATATATATATATATATATATATATATATATATATATATATATATATGTATATATATATCTTTTTACAGGTCATCGCAATGAATTTTTCTGACCCTATTGCGGAGGCCCAACACCAGGGCTTTGACCCTTGGAGTCTTCCTGATACTTTCACGCTGGCTAACTACGTGCCAGATGATGTCAGGAGCTATTTACTACCCCACTGGCATGGTTTCAAAGCCCTTCATCCAATGTGGTATTACGTCATGGGGCTCTACTATCTTATAATGGGTAAGTATTTTGCCCGAGCCACACCACACCTGTTAAAAAAGCCAGTTATTATGATTGTAATGTGTTTTTTTTATTTGTATTTCAACGTCACGCTTGTACTAGGTCAACAAAAAATTGAAATAGTGAGAGACTGGTTTGAAAAACCCATAGCAACCAGGGGCGGATCCAGGATATTTCTTAGCGGGGGGGGGCGCATAAAGTTATTTAGTACTTTTAAAAAAGCGCTGTGTTGTTATAATTAAACGGCCCTTGTGTTTCAGGAGTCATTATTAAAAATCTGGGACAAAGTTCAAACTTTAGTGTAAAGAGCGAGGTGTTGAGGAGGGGGCAAACCCACTTATATACGTAATAATTTCTGTTCGTTTTAAGTTTTAATGTTGCTCCTTAGTTTCAGTTGAAAAAACTTGCTTTTTTAAAATTTGATTTCTGATCATTTTTTAAATAATGCCAGGAAATCTGGTCCAACCTCTAAGGAGAAACCCCTTTCCCATGGAAATATCCTCTAGACAATTCAACCCCGGTGAAAATTTACCCTGGGCAATTACTCTTAACCACTCTACGCGTCAAATTGAGACGGAAAAGAGAAAGCAAGACATATAGAAATAATTTTGTATAAGAATTCTGGCAAATTTCCCCAGTGTATAATTTCCCCTGACAAGTTCACCCCCTGAAAAACTCCCCTGGGGCTGTGGGGGGTCATGTTATACCCAAAGGCATAGTTATTGGGCTTTTCAACTATGATGAAGAAAATGGCTATCTCAAAATTTTGAGCGGATGATTTTGAGTAAACGGTGCGGGGGAGAGGGCCTAGTTGCCCTCAATTTTTTTGTCACTTAGAAAGGGCTGTAAAACTTTTTATTTCCCTTAGAATAAACCCTCTCCCTACATTCTAGGCCCACTGTGTCGATGTGATCACCCATGGAAAAAAAACACGCATCCGTTATCTTTCTTAATGGCAAAAATTACAAAATTCCAAGGGCACTTAAACAGGGCACTAGGACTTTTAATTTGCGTTCGAATGAGTCCTTTCCCTATATTCTAGGACCCCTCGGTCGATATGATAACCCCTGGGAAAAAACAACAAACAAATAAACACGCATCCGTGATCTTTCTTCTGACAAAAAATACAAAATTCCAAATTTTTGCAGATAGCTTTTGCTGTTAATTTTTTGGTTTTACGCTGAATCTGATGGTTTATTTTTCAATGAGATCACTTGACTTTTAGGGGATGTTTCCCCGTTTTTTTCGAAAATTAAGAACATTTTCTCAGGCTCGTAACCTTGGATGGGTAAGCCTAAACTTAATAAAATTTATATATTTGAAATCAGCATAAAAAGCAGATTCTTTTGATATATTTATTGGTATCAAAATTTCTTTTTTAGATTTTCGGTTGCTATTGAGCCGGGTCGCTCCTTACTTACAGTTCGTACCACGACCTGTTTGATTTTGACAGCCTAAAGAAGCTGTGATTTTAAATTTTCTCTTCTTTCAAACAGTTCGTGGTAACAAACTGTAAGTAAGCAGCGATGCGGTTCAGTAGGAACCGAAACTGTAAAAACTGAGTCTTGACAATAATAGAAATATCGAAAGAATCAAATTTTGATGCTTATTCAAAATATAGACAAATCATGAAGTATAATGATACCCATCATAAGTTACGACCCTTAAGAAATTTGCCAAATTTTTGAAAAAGGGGAAAACACCCCTTAGAAATCAAGTCTTAATGAAAATCACACCGTAAGATTCAGAATATCAGAGACCCCCACTGTAGAGGTTTTAAGCTCCTATACACAAAAATGTAGGATTTGGAATTTTTTGCCAGAAGCAAGATTTCAGATGCTTGTTTATTTGTTTATTATTTTTTTTTTTCCCCAGGGGTGATCGTATTTAACCAGCGATCGTAGAAGATCGGGAGAGAGCTCATATAATCGGATCTCAAAAGTTTTATTGCCCTTCTTTAGTGACCGAAAATATTGTAGGGCAGCCACTCCCCCTCCAACCCCCTGTTTTTACCTAAAATTGTCCAATCAAAATTTTGAGATAACCATTTTCTTCAGCATGGTCGAAAATCTAATAGCTACTTCTTTGAGGATGACTTGACGCCCCCCCCCCCCACAGCCCCCAGGGAAGAGCAGCAAGTTATGAACTTTTCCCATTGCTTACATAAAGTAATGGCTATTGGGAAGTATAAATATTTTCTTGGGGGGGGGGGGTGATTTTCTGGGGGGGATGCTTATGTGAGAGGATCTTTCCATGGAGGATTTTTCGCGGGAGAAGAGAAGTTCCCATGGAAGGGGAGCTGGATTTCTCAGCATTAGTTAAAAAACTATCAGAAATTAAATAAAAAAAACAAGTTTTTTTCAACTGAAAGTAAGGAGCAACGTTAAAACTAAGAACGGACAGAAATTATTATGTATATGAGGGGGTTGCCCCCTCCTCAGTACCTTGCTCTTTACGGTAAAGTGTCTTTGAATTTGGTGCCTTTGAATTGTCTTTGAATTGTGTATCAGGATTCATTCTTAAATAATTGGAACAAAAAGTAAAACTTCAGCGTAAAGAGTGTGGTAATGAGGAGGGAGCAACCTCCTAATATACATAAATAATTTATGTTCGTTTTTAGTTTTAACGTTGTTCCTTACTATCAGTTGAAAAAACTTGTTTCTTAAATATAATTTAATACGAAATGAAGACTGTCACCTCCCAGTTGGCTTTTGTGGTAGTACGGACAGATTCTCGTGATAAAGCTAAATTTAATCAAATACTTTTAGGTGGTATGAGTCATCAGTAAAAATAACAGAGACCACACAAAGCAACTGAAACTGTTTCGAACTTGATTTGAAAAAAAAAACAGTCTTAACAATTAAAAATTTATTTATTAACTCAAATATTAAAACCAACAAAAAAAACTTTAGTGTTAGTGTCCCAACCGCAGCAAGTGGTGCCAACCCCTTGCTACATGGGTATTCCAAATTTTGGCTATCTCAAAATTTTCAAAATTCACAAAATTCACACAATAATGAACGAGTAATGAAAAATAATGAAAAGTCTTCTGTAGGCTTTGCCATTTTCATTGGAAATTTGTTTTACATTTGGGCAAGATTAAAGAAGAAATTTTAAATCAAGAACTTTGAATGAACTTTGTCAATTAACTCTCTCTGAAAATAATCTAGTGAATAATCCGGAAGTTCATTATTTGTGAATGACCCGAAAAATTATTTATTTTGTTGTATATAAAAATGCTAGTTTCAATTTTATTATTTTAGTATTTCTACTGAAGACGGTCGCCGTATATATGACCGAAATATCTGAACTTTTGTACCGGTTTTTTCACTGTCTAAATAAATGGATGTATCCCCATTTGAAAGTTTATTTGTTCGTCTTAGAACGGCAGTATGTGGTCTAAGAAAAGAACACCTAATTTAAAGGTGTTATATCGAAAATAGGTTGATCCAATAAACTTGCGTTAGGAGCAAGTTTAATAAACGCAAACTTGAGTAAATTAGGTAAATTACACTACTTCAGACTACGCTATGGGGGGGGGGGGGGGCAAGCGCCCCTGGATCCGCCACTGTAATCAACAAGAATTAAACATCGTCTAAAAGACAAGTAATAAAAAAAAAAAAAATGTATAATTGAAACGGTAATATCCATCCTGTTGTTTTCTATTTTTTTTTTTTTTTAACTTTATCTTATCAGGTCATGCTATTTAGGTCAGTGACACCTTTTTTTGAAGGTCCTTTAAAAAAATACAAATAAGTAGTTAAAATAAAAGTTCTAAATAATATTTTAAAAGGCTCGGAATACCCATGTCCATCCAGTTTTTTTTTTGTAAATTTGATCTTATTAGAATATCTAAAATTAAAAGAATTAAGAACGCCATAGGTTAACTTAGCAAGAATTTTGAGCATTTTGACCATGTGCAACAAAAAATACTAATTATGAGGAATATAAAGCCCCTAATTGGTGCAGTGGTTAAATGGCTTGATTTGGGGAAATGTTAATTGGGGATCACTGTGAAAAAATACTGTATATAGCGAAGTAGTTCCAGCTTCATAATTTTTCTTATTGCTGTTATTCTCTGAAAAAAGAAATCTTTTAGAAAACCAGAAAATTGCATACAAACATTTACATTAGAATTAATTTAAATTAATAAATAAAATTAAAAAGCAATTAATTAACTAAATTGAATTTATTTAATTAACAAAAATGTAATTTAATCAATTGGTACAGGGGTTTCTAATAATTGGGGGATCATGGTTGAATCTGTAGCAAAAACTCAATAAAAAGTAAAGTACAGCCTAAAGTAATCGTAAAATTTTGAATTGTGTTTTGAAAAAAATCTGTCTAGTTAGAAAACTTTGAATTGTGTTTTGAAAAAATCTGTCTAGTTAGAAAACTTAACTGCGACAAAAATCTTTGAGAATTTTTAAATGAGCTTGAAACAGTGCAAAATAGTGACAGATCAAAATGAACTCCTCCATTGGAATCACCATGATCAAAAACCCTTCACTTGTAATTTTGAACCCCCTCAGCTTGAAACAACAGAAATCACTCTTGTTTGCAGTTAAAAGTTTTGAGGGCCATAAGCAATATGCTTTAACATGGTCTTATTTTGAATACAGAATGAAAAGGCTAAATGCAGGGGTGCCAAGTGACTCCCTGATTTGCCCCTAGACTCCCTCCCGTTGATTAAAAAAATACCTTTCTTGGTACTTAATTGAAAATTGCCTCGTTTTCGACCCCTCTAAATTTTAAAAATACATCCTGCCCCCCACCCCCCAGTATTTTTGTCAATTGCCACACTGGCCACATACAGCTATTTGAGAAAGTTTGAGCTTAGGCGTCGACAATCTTATGATGGTGATTTACCTATGGGGAGGGGTAACTTAACGAAAGATCCTAATATGCCTATTTTTATTTTTCAAGGGAGCCGTCCTCTTACCCTCTCTAGCTCTTCCATTATCAACCAACAACAAGTAAACGTATTGCATTTAAAATTTCAACATTTTTTATAGGTTCGATTGCCCTTTTTGGTAATATAATGGTCCTTAAGATTTTTGGAAAATACCCTGCCCTACGAACACCAGCCAACGTCTATGTAATGAACTTGGCCTTCTCCGACTTCACTCTTATGATTACTCTCCTTCCGGAATGCATCTGGAATTTCTTCCTTGGAGGACCATGGAGATTTGGAGAATACGGATGCTATATCCATGCTTTCTGTGGAGCTCTCTGCGGGTACAACCAGATCTTTACTCTTGTACTGATCTCCCTCGATCGCTACAACGTCATTGTCAAGGGTTTTAGTGGAACACCACTGACCTTCGGCAGAGCAATTACCATGGTTGCCTTCAGCTGGATTTGGGCTTTAGCGTGGTCCTTAACTCCACTATTTGGTTGGGGAGCATATGCTATGGATGGCATCTTAGGAACGTAAGTAGTCTTAAATTGATCTTGAATTGATAGTACACTCACTTGAATTGGTTATAACAATTTAAAGATGTTTGTTTTTCAATGAAAATTCTTTAATTACGCTTTTATTTACACCACAAAAATGAAAAATTTGTAATATGAATTTAGATATTTTACATAAGGAAAAATAAGGCCAAATATTTACGTTGACCAAATGTGTATATATTTCCTCTTTTTGATACAGTGCTTTTAAAAAGTTCCATTTTCTAGTTTGCATTGTATTGTTATTAAAAGATCTAAAACTGATCTGGCCTACCATGGAAAATGCAAAGCAGTAAATCTTGACAACAATGGATCTATGGACAGAAGGCAAAGAGAGAAGAAGAAAAATCAAAAGAGAGAGAAAAATCAAACGAATGTTTCACCTATATACAGCAAGGCGTCCTCTGTGTTGAAAAAAGAAAATAATTAAAATGATAACAGAGTGGAAAAAATAAAAAAGATCTAAAATCAAAAGAGAATAAAAAAAAAGCAAATCTATATACACATGATGATACACAGAGTACCGTTGTATACATTGGTTTGATTTTTCTCTTTATTCTCTTTTGATTTAGATCATTCCTTTTTTTAAACGGTTACAGCTTACCTTTTTTCCTTTTTTGTATATATGCAAAATATTGGTCTGATTGATGTTCTTATTCTTTTTCTTCCCACTGGCTATTATTGTCAAGATTTACTTTTTTGGCCACACATTATTTATCAGAGACACATTTAATTTCAAAGTTCCTTGGAGAAAAAAAAAAGTTGGAAAAAAGTTATTTTTTATATTAGAACGGAAATGTGGTGGATAACACAAGATAAGATAATTTTATTTCTAGTGCATAAAACAAGTCTTTCTTCAGCATCGGCCCCAAAGAAAAAAATTGCTTATTTTGTGCAAATAAAAAAGTTATTAGCTCTTTGAGCCCCCAAATAACTAAAAATACTTATCTATATTGTACCTATTGAGGTTCGTACTGATCAATTAGTTCAAATTATAAATCATCTGAAGTAGGCTCAACTCTATCTTCTTCTTGTTTGAATTATCATTGGGTCACTTTCACACGATCTCATCACCAAAGTTAAATTCTGGGCCTGGCAGCAAATTGCTCAGACCAAAATCCAGGTCCCGTATTACTAAGCGGGTGTCAATCCATTGCGTCACCATTTTAAAAACATTAATTACTCTGTCAAACAGTTCATGGTAACGAACTGTAAGTAAGGAGCGTCCCGGCTCAACAGTAACTGAAACTCTAAAAAACGAAATATTTATACCATTAGATGCATAAAAAGAATCAAATTTTTATACTGATTTCAAATATATAAGTTTCATCAAGTTAAGTTTTACCCATCAAAATTTACATGCCTGAGAAAATTTGCCTTATTTTCAAAAAAAGGGGGAACAAACCCTAAAAATCATAGAACCTTAATGAAAATCACACTATCAGATTCAGCGAATCAGAGAACCCTACTGTAGTAGTTTCAAGCTCCTGTCTGCAAAAATGCTACGGGAGAGGATCTTTACATAGAGGATGTTTCCTTGGGGGAAGGGACATTTCTATGAAGGGGGCGCTAGATTTCCTAGCGTTATTTAAAAAACGGTCAGAAATTAAATAAAACAAACAAGTTTTTTCAACTGAAAGTAAGGAGCAACATTAAAACTTAAAACGAACGGAAATTATTACATATATGAGGGAGTTCGCCCCCCCTAGTGAATACCTCGCTCTTTACGCTAAAGTTTTTTTTTTAGTACTTTCAAAAGAGCTATCTATTCTAATTAACCGGCCTTTGTGATTTAGGGGTTTGTGATTCGAACAAAATTCAAACTTTAGCATAAAGAGTGAGGTATTGACTAGGATGGCGAACTCCCTAATATACGTAATAAAAACATACGAATATAGAAGTTCGTTACGTAAGTTACGTCAGAACCAAATTACAAGAAAGCCATTTAGCCAAAAAAAAAAGTAAAATTAATATGCAAATTTCGTTTTAACTATTCATGTACGGTGAGCAAAAATCAAAGCTACATTAATTCAAAAACGTTCAAAAATTATATAAAAAAAAACAAGTTTTTTCACTGAAAGTAAGGAGCGACATTAAAACTTAAAACGAACAGAAATTATTCCGCATAGGAAAGGGGCGGTCCCCTCCTCAACGCCCCGCTTTTTACGCTAAAGTTTGACTCTGTCTCATAATTTAGTTTTTTAAAACAATAAAAAACTTTAGCGTAAAGAGCGAGGCGTTGAGGAGGGGACCACCCCTTTCATATGCGGAATAATTTCTGTTCGTTTTGTTTTAATGTCGCTCCTTACTTTCAGTTAAAAAAACTTGTTTTTTTATTTAATCGTAACAAGAGCCTAACGTTTATTTTATATTGTGTAGATGTTCTTACGACTATGTTACACGTGACTTTATGAACCGCTCTCACATCACTACCTCATGGTTTGTCAACTGGGTTATGCCTCTTCTTACCATAATGTCCTGCTACTGGTTCATTGTTCAAGCTGTCTTCAAGCACGAAGAGGAGCTTAGGGCTCAAGCGAAGAAGATGAACGTTAAATCTCTACGTTCCAACCATGACGAAAACGCCCAGTCTGCTGAAATCCGCATTGCCAAAGTTTCCATCATGAATGTGTCCCTATGGCTGGTTTCATGGACACCCTTTGCTGCCATTAGCTTAATGGGTATATGGGGCAATCCTGCTCTCATGACTCCCCTTATATCTGGTCTACCAGTTCTCCTAGCCAAGACCTCATGCGCCTACAACCCACTGATTTACATGCTCTCTCACCCGAAGTATAGAGAGGTAAGCTAAATATTCCCATTCTGACTTTTCTGAGAGTTTATTAGTGCAGGTAGTCATGCAGAGAAAGGAAACTGAGCTGCCTTCATGCAGAAAAGAACTTTTTAGAATTACATTAATCAAAAATGAATCAACTGCCAGTAAAATTGAAATTTAAACATATAGTTAGCTAGAATATTAAAATAGTTAGAACAAAAATCTAAAAAGGTTATATAAAAAGAAAATTGAAAATAAAAAATGAAAAGCTGAAAAGAAACAAAGTGCTCGGCTCTTTCAAATAATCCCTATGTTTGGCCCATTGTGCCTTAGCGCCATGTAGATGACGTAGAATTACATGTTATTTTTTATTCAACGTAACACTAACACGATATCATAGAAGTAGTTGGAAAGAAAATTCGTTCTTAAGAAGATTGCATTTGACATCTGTGGCCCAAGGAATCTGTACCCTATCCAGTTGCTATATTTCTTTCTAAATAGTTTAATGTTATACAAATTTATCAAGAGTACTAGAGCAGTCTAAATAGTATTGGGAGGACGTCCTATCTTGTTTAACTTCTATTTGTAGTTATTGATCTAGTTATATCTAAGTATAGTATATCGGTGGATCTAGTTACACTTGACCAGTTATGGTCATAGACATCTCTAAGCCGTCAGATCCTTATGATTAAAATAACATTATTTTGGTAGTGGGCCAGTGTTTTGCTATTTGTTTTATGCGTCATACGCTTTACTATGTTATACATAATATTTTATTATATTTGCTACACTTCTTTTCAATCTAATTATTTTGAAACTACCAAACAACTCACTGAAGCACCAAGCAGCCTAAGGTCAACACATCAACACACCTGTGCTTACTCCCTCTCCACCCTTATATATTCAAATGTTCACTTTTTACACACTCCCATGGGGTTCCAATTCCCTTTAAATCCGTCCTTATTACTTATTACCTCTTCTCACCCCATTCAGGGATGAACTACTTTTCGTTAAAACCAACATGGTTGGCCAAAAACATAATTTTTGGCTGTACCCATTGGCATTTCTAGGCCTGAGCTGGGGGGGGGGGGGTATCTGCCCTCTCCTGTTTTTGATATCTGACAACTGACATTAAGTTACTTTTTTTATATTTTTACCCTCCTATGGTATACATTGCCCCTCCCCCAGATCATGAGTCCTAAAATGGCTACTGGGTTAATGGGTAATAAAACTAAAACCAAAATTTAGAGAAATCTAAAATAGGATACACAGAAAGCTTAAATAACAAAACTAGAACTTAAAAGTCTAAAAAACTAATAAAATCGTAAATTGAAAAAAAAAAAAAAACGAAGAAAGTGTCAAAAAAGTTTTGGTATTGCATTTTGAAAGACGAAAATCTTTTTGATTACGTTAGCTGAGTCAAGGTTAGGTTAATAGGGGTTATGTGAAATTTATAAGAAAATGAGATCTGTCTAGTCTAATCTATTAGTCTATTTAGTATTTATTATATATACTGTCTAGTCTAGTCTATTATATAGACTGTCTAGTCTATTTAGTATTTTTTATTATAATCTATTAGTCTAATTAGTCTAATCTATTAGTCTATTAGTCTATTTAGTATTTATTATATATACTGTCTAGTCTAGTCTATTATATAGACTGTCTAGTCTATTTAGTATTTTTTATTATAATCTATTAGTCTAATTAGTCTAATCTATTAGTCTATTAGTCTATTTAGTATTTATTATATATACTGTCTAGTCTAGTCTATTATATAGACTGTCTAGTCTATTTAGTATTTTTTATTATAATCTATTAGTCTAATTAGTCTAATCTATTAGTCTATTAATCTATTTAGTATTTATTGTATATACTGTCTAGTCTAGTCTATTATATAGACTGTCTAGTCTATTTAGTATTTTTTATTATAATCTATTAGTCTAATTAGTCTAATCTATTTTCTCTTGCTTTACTAGTTTACTGAGATACATAGAAGTTTCTGTTTTTTCCAAAATTTTTCTCCACACTATCTTTTTGTCTCAAAAAAATAGTTGGGACCAGGCTACCAAATGTATTTTCATCTCACCTCGAAACGATTTCACAATCTGAATTGTGTTAGTAGCTTCTGAAATCAAAAAATGATTTAGGGCAATTCAGCTGATTATTTTATTAAATAGAATCAATATTCAGATTTAAACTAAGTTCATAGAATGATGGTAAGAATGAATTCCCAATCGTAAGTCGTTGGATTAAAAAGGGGGCATTTTCTGACTCTACACCTTTTTTTTTGCAATGAGTATGAAAATCTTATTTTACTCTCCTGCATAATTATTCCCTTTCGTTTTTGCCGGGACTATTTATGATATCTTACCCCTTTCAAGTAATGTTGGGATAGCTCTAACTGCTGACAGGCCTCTTTCCACCCTCCGATCATTTCGTGATGGCTGAAGGAAACAGAATTATAAACCAAATTTTTTCTAATAGTTCAAGGAACAATGTTAATTGGTTGTAAAATTAAAAATTTGACCTTCATCATACACTCAAAGATTTAAAGCACCATTTCAAACTTCAAAACAGTCTAAAAATGTAAAAAAAACCTGTAAAACACAAGCCTTCTGCAGCTATTTCTCGACCGTGAAATTTTCGGATTTTATATTCATTCTTTGAATTTTTTTTAATTTCTCAGAATTGAACAATTACTATTGGTGGTTCACGTAGCCAACCCCATTGCCTTAATTTCAGCCTGCATTACAACCAAATGACTCACAATGTATGTGAGAAAATACGCTTCAGTTCAATTCAGTTAACTCAAAGCACTTTTATTTTTCAGTGCCTCAAGGATAGCTTACCCTGGATGTGTATTAATGAGAAACCTTCGGTAGCATCAAACAGTGAAACACTTTCAACTGCTTCTGAAAAAACAGAAGCAACCCCAATTAGCGCATAAGTTTCATCAGCTTCAGTATCATAAGTTCATCAGCAACACCAATCAATGACATACTCTCAGATGATTCCAAACAACAGAAGCAGCCTCAATCAATGTGTAAGCTCCATCAGTATCAGCTCCAGTTTCAGTAGATCAGGAACGTCAAGGCGTGACATACTCCCAAATACTTTCAAAGAATAGCAGCAGCCCCAATCAGTGCATAAGTTTCATCAGTATCAGCTGCAGCATTATAAGTTAACACTTTCAACATGTTCTGAAGAACAGAAGCAAACTCAATCAGTACATAACTTTCATCAGTGTCAGCTCCAATTTCATAAGTGTATCAGAAGCGTCAAGCATTGACACACTCTCAACTATTCTATAAAAAAAAAAAAAAAAAAAAAAAAAACAGAAGCAGCCAGCACTGAGTGCATAGGTTCCCACTTCGTATCACAGAAACAGAAATGATTAACGACTTTGGCATGCATATGGATTGATTTTGTAAACTATTCTTCAAAATGGATAAAAAATAAATTATAATATTGATAAAACCTCAGAGGCCATTACTTTATTTAGCCGACCGAATAAGCCTAATTCTCGAGCCACAGCGTATTTCCATCTGTTGATGATAAGGGACGATTTACGAATTACATCATTTTCTTGATTGGACCGCCATACTTCTACTACAGAAGCGGAAAAAGAAAATAGTTTAAAACCGAATAACCCCAGTAGCTTGCTCCTGGGCAATGTCCAATGACATTATGTTTTTGTATATGTTGTCAGAATCATCAAAAATATAGAAAAACTAAAAAAATTATATCGACTTTGGTGCGCATATTGATTGATTTTGTAAGCCATTTTCTAATGGATAGAAATAATTAAAATTTCAATAAAATATCAGAGGCCATTACTTTCTTCATCGAACCGAATAAGCCTAATGTCCGAGCCAGAACGTATTCATACCTGTTGATCAAACAGTTCGTGGTAACGAACTGTAAGTAAGGAGCGACCCGGCTCAATGGTAACCGAAACTCTAGAAAACGGGTTTTTGATACCAATAGATACAACAAAAGAATCAGATTTCAATGCTGATTTCAAATATATAACTTTCATCAAGTTTAGAGCTACCCATCAAAAGTTACGCGCCTGAGAAAATTTGGCTGATTTTCAAAAAAAGGGGGAAAGACCCCCTAAAAGTTATAGAACCTTAATGAAAATCACACCATCATATTCAGCGTATCAGAGAACCCTACTGTAGAGGTTTCAAGCTCCTATCTACAAAAATGTGGATTTTTGCATTTTTTGCCAGAAGAAAGATCACGGATGCGTGTTTATTTGTTTGTTTGTTTGTTTGTTTGTTTTTTTTTTTTTTTTTTTCCCAGGGGTGATCGTATCGACCCAGTGGTCCTACAATATCGTGGGAGGGCTCAATCGAATGGAAATTATAAGTTCTAGTGTCCTTTTTAAGTGACCAAAAAAATGGTGGGTAACTAGGGCCCCTCCCACGCTCATTTTTTTCCCAAAGTCATCCGATCAAAATTTTGAGATGGCCATTTTGTTCAGCATGGCCGAAAATATGATAAAAATGTCTTTTAGAATGACTTGATCCCCCAAAGTCCCCAGGGGGAGGGCTGAAAGTTATGAACTTTACTCAATGTTAACATATAGTATTGGTTATTGGGAAGTATACAGACTTTTTCAGAGGAGATTTTTTCTGGTAGGTGGGGGAAGGAGAGGGTCGGGGGCTATATGGAAGGGACATCTTTCCATGACGGAAGTTTTCATGGGGGAAGGGACATTGCTATGAAGCGGGCGCCGGATTTCCCAGCATTATTAAAGAAAAAGATCAGGAATTAAATAAAAAAAAAAACAAGTTTTTCAACTTATAAACTGAATGTGATTAAGAGGTAATTTTTAAAGAACTGGAAAAAAAATTCGAACTATAGTTTAAAGAGCAGGATATTGACTAGGGGGCGAACCCCCTAATATACGTGTTAAAAATTTATGAATATAGAAGTTCGTTACGTAAGTTAATTTTAAGTTACGTATATTTATTACTAATAAAAACGTTCGTAAATAAAATTAAACAAGTTTCGAGAAAGCCATTTAACCAAATAATATGAAATTTTGTTTTAATTATTCATGTACGGTGAGCCACAATCAAAACCTGCATTAATTCAAAAACGTTCAAAAATTAAATAAAAAAAACAAGTTTTTTTAACTGAAAGTAAGGAACGACGTTAAAACTTAAAACGAACAGAAATTATTCCGTATATGAAGGGGGCTGTCCCCTCCTCAACGCCTCGCTCTTTACGCTAAAGTTTGACTTTTCTCACAACTCTATTTTTTTAAACAATAAAAAAACTTTAGCGTAAAGAGCGAGGCGTTGAGGAGGGGACAGCCCCCTTCATATACGGAATAATTTCTGTTCGTTTTAAGTTTTAACGTCGTTCCTTACTTTCAGTTAAAAAAACTTGTTTTTTTTATTTAATAAAATAAAGGATGAACCATATCTTTTAGTGTCATACTTTTACTATAGATGCGGAAAAATAAAAGGATAAAATGGATTAAGATCTTATCAACACTATTTTGTTCCCAAGCACTGTCGGCTTTAACTATGTCTGTGTATTTCCTGCCAGAATCATCACATGGGAAAATACAAAATTATGGCTTAAATCTTCACTCTGATTGGCCAATCCTAAATCTTACGCTTGAAAAGAAGTAATACCTATTTTTCGCTTTACAAAAGCAAGGTTTACGCTGCTTCGCTTTAAGTTTTATCTAAAGAGTTGTTTTTCACTACTTATGGATTTAGTGAAGTTTAGGGAATCATATTTTGAAAGAGAGTAAAGGAGCAAGCCAATAGTATTTGAAGGTATTTAGACCTTCTTTTTTTTTCAAAAAGGTCTTAAGATCTTTATTTTTCAGAAGGTCTTAAGACCTTCTGAATTTAGTTGATCTTTGCAAAAGACGGAAAGGAGCTCAAACTTTACTGAAAATAAACACCTGTATAAGAAGCAAACAAATCAGAAAGGACTCTAGCTCAATTACGACGGGTCTTTAGCATAAGAGGAATCACATAATTGTTCTATTCTTTGAAATCGTGGACATGGAAAGAGGATGTAATAGGGAGATGGTCAGGAGATTGATAGTCAGAAAGAACCTTCACTAGTTACGCAGCGAGATTATGACGCAAAATTTCACACTGACGATATTGACGTCATTACAACTAACATTATCATACAGTTAACGTCATTCATTATCTTATATACAAAGATGGTCTTTTTTTCGAAATATATAGTAGAGAACATACTCTATTTGAAAAAAAAAACACATCTTAAATTGTTATTCAGTGTGTCATCACAAAATACTATGAGACCTTTTTTCATCGAGTAAGAGCAATATTTTTGTAATAATCTTCGCTATTTCAGCAGTGAGCTTGTGACGTAAAATTATATACTGACGAGATTGATGTCATTACAATTAATAAGTGGTGACTTATATATATATATATATATATATATATATATATATATATATATATATATATATATATATATATATATATATATATATATATATATATATATATATATATATACATATATATATATATATATATACATATATATATATATATATATATATATATATATATATATATATATATATATATATATATATATATATATATATATATATATATATATATATATATATATATATATATATATATATATATATATATATATATATATATATATATATATATATATATATATATATATATATATATATATATATATATATATATATATATATATATATATATATATATATATATATATCGTCCAATAAATTTTATTGGACGATAAAATTTCATAAATATCCACCAAAACCACGGTTTATTGCTGGGACAGCAAGGTATCCAACCAGAATTGCGGCCACTGACCTATCTTTAATTTTCGGAGAAATTAGAAATAAATTTAAAGCATATTGCTCCGGAATTAAAAATTTTTCTAACTTTAACCCATATTGGAGTGTTAATAATTCGTTACAAGTGATAGATTCTTTGGCGAATGTTTCTGCTAGAAGTCGATTCATTTGATTTTACTACTCTATATACAAATTTGTCACTTAATTTAGTATTCGAAAAATTGAAAATGGTCATAAAGAAATCTTTTCTTTTGTCTAATATCGGATTTTTGAAAATTGATACTTTTAATAAAAAGGCTGATGGACGAATTTTTATAGAAATACTATTAATTCAAGATGTTATAGCTTGGATATTGTATGTGATTTATTGGAATTTGTTCTATTTAATACTTTTATAAGATTTAATTGGAATTTATATAAACAAATTGTTGGCATTCCTGTGGGTGGAAATGCGAGTCCATTTATAGCGGACCTGTGTTTAAGTCAATTAGAATACGAATTTACGATAAATAAAAATAGCCCAAGCAATGTAAAATATAACCCTTCAAATAATAAAAGATATCTGGACGATCTCTTAGTAACAAATTGTGCAGAGTTTATTGAGATTTAAAAAAATATTTATCCACAAGAGTTAATTCTGGAGCCTAGCTGAGGGATAGGACACTCTGACCATTTCTTAGATTTAAATATTAATATTTCAGATAATAATAAATTAGTTTTTAAAATATATAATAAAACGGATGATTTTAATTTTGAAGTAATTAATTTTCCATTCCTTGAAAGTAATATACATTCAAATATTACTTGTTCAGCTTATTATTCCCAATTATTTAGGTATGCAAAAATATGCAGTAATCACACAGATTTAAAAAATATATGTAAACAGCTGAGCGAAAAACGGATGTTAAGAGGTCTTTCTGCCAAAAAAATTAGTTGGCGATTCAAAAAAATTAGTTTTATGTATCATGAGCTTTTAGGTAAATACACAAAAAATTATAAAGAAATATTGAATGATATTTAAATGTAATTTCTCTATCGCTTTTGTTTTTTGGATTTTTGAATTTGAAGACTGTTTTCAAACAAGCTTGAGGATCTTTAAATCTGTAATTGGTTCCGGATACCAATAAAAGTTTTATACACATCTGGACCAGTCTTCATTTGTTCCAGAATGGTCTTTGCTCAGTGACCTCTGGGATTTTATTAAGGAAACAATGAAACACCTGTTGTCTGTAATTTTTAATAGCTTTACTAGTATGCATGCATTTCACAAGTTTTACCTGCCATAGGAATACCATATAGATCTTATGGTAGAGGCTCCACTGTGCCAGGTGAAGAAAGTGAAGCCTCTAAACCCGTTAAGGCACGTGGTATTTCTTCTAATGAGCCCTAAGGGGAGGTTCTACTAGGAAATATTTCGCTAGATTTAAGTTGCTTTTGTTTGTAAATTTACAATGATTTATATTTATTGATGACGACTCGGCATGGATTTGGAAATTTCTATTTGGTTGATGGTGCGGTTTTACTGTTTGGTCCTAGATAGTTGGATAGATGAGTAAGGTCAAAACCTCGTTCAAGTGCACATTTGTCTCAGTTCCAGGATTAGGACGACAGTTTTTTTTTTTTTTTTTTTTTTTTTTTTTTTTTTTTTTTTTTTTTTTTTTATGCCAAGTAATTACCTATATATATATATATATATATATACTATCTTTATATGTGAGCAAGCAATAATTGTGTATGTATTTATGCATAAAGCCTAGTTAGGAAAGGTTCTCCTAAGACGAACAGCACCATTTTTCAATCATCTAGGTAGGTAGGATGGCGCTACAGAAAATCCAAAAAAAAAAAAAAAATAGAGTAAACAGAATTACCATAAAAAATTTTGTGAACTTAATTAATTTCCTTAACAGTGACATCTTTTTTTTAACTTTAAGGTTTAATTTTGGACCCTTCGGATCCTTTTGGACCCTTTTGTGACTCTTTTGTGATATGACACAAAATGACCTGTCCGTGTAGAGCAAATAAACAAATACTTGGGTGAAAAACAGCTAAATATAGCAATTAAAAAGTTTTATATGAAATAAATTTTTTTTCACTTGGCGATGCACACCCAGAGATCTTAAAAATTTCGACACTATAAGATTTGAATGCGGTTTCAATGATAGATTTTTGTAAGCCATAAAGCACAAATACTTTGTCATTTTTACCCACTTTATTTTATTTACATTTACAATCAAATCTGGATTGGTTAAAATGCTAGAAGTCCAAGAAAAATTTAATTAGTTTTTGTGTATTTTTACGTCAAGAGGTTGAAATTCGTCCACTCAATAAACCCACTCAACGCCTTGTTCATTTTGCTAAAAGTGGGCCAGGAGACGATGAAACTACAACTAGAAGTAAGTCATCTGCAAACACCAACTTTCTCGTTGTATCATCGGGTGATAATCATTGATCACCTGATCACATGATCACCAGACGATGAAACTTCAACTAGAAGTAAATCATCCCCAAACACCAACTTTCTCGGTGTACCATCGGGTGATAAGCATTGATCGCCTGATCACATGATCACCAGACGATGAAACTACAACTAGAAGTAAATCATCTCCTAACACCAACTTTCTTGGTGTATCATCCGGTGATAAGCATTAATTTTCAGATTCGAATAGAGAGCAGTGTTTTGACCAAGAACTAATAAACCCTTACATTTGAGCCTCTTCGCCATTGTAAGTCTTGCAAATGAGTGAGGCATAACTGTTTAATGCTTCTCCAAATTCAAAAGAGTCCGCTTCTCTGTCTATGCAGACGGGGTACCACTTTCCATTCATATTTCTTTCGATAATGGCAAAGTTAGTGTTGTCATACACGCTGTCGAGTCTTATGCAGTCTGTCTCGTCAACACTGGCAAGGCATTGACTAGTACCATCACATCGTTGGGTTGTGTTATAGCACCCTTTACCAAGACTTGGTGCGCAGGAGAATTGGTTCTTGGAGCAACCTAAAAAAGTAAATAAAAAGAAGTTTTGAAAGACAAAGAAGAAAGATGGATTGAGAAAGATCGAAAAATGGAAAATAATACTAAAACAAAAAAGAAACTTGAAAGGTGAAGTCTTGTTGAAGTATTTGGTTATTACAGCAAAATTAAAAAAAAAAAAAATTTCTAATGGAAGTAAGGAGGAAAGTTGGAATAAAACGAAAAAAAACTATTGATTTGAGTTTACAAAAAACGTGGTAGGTAATAACCACTAAGTTTACGTTTGATTTCGCGTTAATTTAAAAAAACTGAGTTTTTTCATTGAAGTAAAGAGCAAAGTTAAAACTTGAATGGACAAATAAGCTGCTTCGCAAATTACGCCGAACATATCTACAAAACAGGCTTAAATGAACAGTTTACATTATCCTATACTTGTAAAATTCTGGAAAACTTGCGCTATACTGGAAACATAGAGGCGGGTAAAAAAAACGGATGCTTTCTTAAGGTCAGAAAACTCCTTAAGAAGCCTGCAGAAAATATAAGAATAATTTGTGAGGCTCTCAAAAGTATTTTACTGGCCATGAATTCAATAGATATTACCATGCAATTTCAATTCTATAAAAACCAAAGGAAAGCTCAGTTTTCAGTTAGCTAAGTTTTCAGTTCATAAAAGAAAGAAGGAGAGAGAGAGAGAGAGAGAGAGAGAGAGAGAGAGAGAGAGAGAGAGAGAGAGAGAGAGAGAGAGAGAGAGAGAGAGAGATAGAGAGAGAGATATATATATATATATATATATATATATATATATATATATATATATATATATATATATATATATATATATATATATATATATATATATATATATATAGAGAGAGAGAGAGAGAGAGAGAGAGAGAGAGAGAGAGAGCCAGAGATACAGAGAGAGGCAGAGAGAGAGAGAGAGAGAGAGAGGGAGAGTTGGTGACCCCGAGGGTACATAATAAAGATTTTGTAATTTTGTAGTGTAAAAAAAATTTGTATTTTTTCTGTATTTGCAATAGTATTTCCACATCCCAAGGAATTTCGGATATACGTTTCAAATAGGTTGGAAAAACAAGCATTTAGCCCTTTGTCAACCAATTTGCGGGTGATTGGGGGCATTAGGGTCTCTTTCGTTGAGGAACTCCAAACTGATCAGAAACAAAGATATTTCTAGCCTTTATACTCCCCCCCCGTACTAAAAATTCACCACCAAAAATATTGGAGCTCTCTTTGCCCAGAGAATGATCTATAAAAGCGTCAAGCCTTTCAGAGCACAAAGTATGTTGGCCCTTTTCGGGTCAAATGTGTTTTTTCCTCGTTTTCTTGTGTTGCATCTTTGTGCATTTGGTCTCTTCGGCTTAAGGACATAAGGAATTAAGTTTCAAGTCAATCAAATAAACTTAAGGGGTTTCGAAATCTAAAAAGAGGACTGTACCTATAAAAAAAGTTTTTGTACAACAGGAAACCCCAGAGCACAGTAAAATAAGTTTGACCAACAGATATAAGTTTCAAACCCATCAGGGATAAAATGTTATTAGCCTATTTTTGGCCCTCTTATGCCCTCCACCACAAAAATTTGACGTCTACTAAGCCAAAAAAAAAAAAAATTCAAAGAGTCCCAATTTCATTGGACTGCTAAGACCAACATTACAGGAACGTACGCAGGGGGGTGGGGTCAAATTCTAGACCTACATGTTATTAAATTACCTAAATTGCAGGACACTTCCTAATCAAACTACAATATAATTTTTTTTTTAATTAGAGAGAGAGAGAGAGAGAGAGAGAGAGAGAGAGAGAGAGAGAGAGAGAGAGAGAGAGAGAGAGAGAGAGAGAGAGAGAGAGAGAGAGAGAGAGAGAGAGAGAGAGAGAGAGAGAGAGAGAGAGAGAGAGAGAGAGAGAGAGAGAGAGAGAGAGAGAGAGAGAGAGAGAGAGAGAGAGAGAGAGAGAGAGAGAGAGAGAGAGAGAGAGAGAGAGAGAGAGAGAGAGAGAGAGAGAGAGAGAGAGAGAGAGAGAGAGAGAGAGAGAGAGAGAGAGAGAGAGAGAGAGAGAGAGAGAGAGAGAGAGAGAGAGAGAGAGAGAGAGAGAGAGAGAGAGAGAGAGAGAGAGAGAGAGAGAGAGAGAGAGAGAGAGAGAGAGAGAGAGAGAGAGAGAGAGAGAGAGAGAGAGAGAGAGAGAGAGAGAGAGAGAGAGAGAGAGAGAGAGAGAGAGAGAGAGAGAGAGAGAGAGAGAGAGAGAGAGAGAGAGAGAGAGAGAGAGAGAGAGAGAGAGAGAGAGAGAGAGAGAGAGAGAGAGAGAGAGAGAGAGAGAGAGAGAGAGAGAGAGAGAGAGAGAGAGAGAGAGAGAGAGAGAGAGAGAGAGAGAGAGAGAGAGAGAGAGAGAGAGAGAGAGAGAGAGAGAGAGAGAGACAGAGAGAGAGAGAGAGAGAGAGAGAGAGAGAGAGAGAGCCAGAGATACAGAGAGAGGCAGAGAGAGAGAGAGAGAGGGAGAGTTGGTGACCCCGAGGGTATATAATAAAGATTTTGTAATTTTGTAGTGTAAAAAAAATTTGTAATTTTTCTGTATTTGCAATAGTATTTCCACATCCCAAGGAATTTCGGATATACGTTTCAAATAGGTTGGAAAAACAAGCATTTAGCCCTTTGTCAACCAATTTTCGGGGGATTGGGGGCATTAGGGTCTCTTTCGTTGAGGAACTCCAAACTGATCAGAAACAAAGATATTTCCAGCCTGTATACTCCCCCCCCCCTACTAAAAATTCACCACCAAAAATATTGGAGCTCCCTTTGCCCAGAGAATGATCTGTAAAAGCGTCAAGCCTTTCGGAGCACAAAGTATGTTGGCCCTTTTCGGGTCAAATGTGTTTTTTCCTCGTTTTCTTGTGTTGCTTCTTTGTGCATTTGGTCTCTTCGGCTTAAGGACTTAAGGAATTAAGTTTCAAGTCAATCAAATAAACTTAAGGGGTTTCGAAATCTAAAAAGAGGACTGTACCCATAAAAAAAGTTTTTGTACAACAGGAAACCCCAGAGCACAGTAAAATAAGTTTGACCAACAGATATAAGTTTCAAACCCATCAGGGATAAAATTTTATTAGCCTATTTTTGGCCCTCTTATGCCCTCCACCACAAAAATTTGACGTCTACTAAGCCAAAAAAAAAAAAAAAAAAATTAAAAGAGTCGCAATTTCATCGGACTGCTAAGACCAACATTACAGGAACGTACGCAGGAGGGAGGGGGGGTTAAATTCTAGACCTACACGTTATTAAATTACCTAAATTGCAGGGCACTTCCTAATCAAACTACAATATAATTTTTTTTTTATTTTCCCAAGAAAAAAACATCGTACATGCCTGTATACATGTTTGTCTTTTTGTTTTACCGAAACATATCTGTAACCAATGGGCAGTAATAATTAATGCCCTTTAATTAAGTAATAATTAATGTAATAATAGTAATAATCAATGCGCATAATTTAATGCCCTTGGTTTCGGAGCAGGGATTGTTGTGTAGCCACTAGAGGCATAATTGTTTGATCGATTGACTATTCTGAACAAAAAGCTCTATCTTGACATTTTGATTCGATACCTTGGAGTATTAATCAAGGGCAAAAAGAGTGTGAGAGGGCGCCATATGGCCTCCAATTATTATTGTCCCTCAAAAAGTCAGCAGAATTTCCAATTTTCGATGGAACTATCTCGCTCCCAAATTTCTACAACCAATCCTTATATACGAAGAGGCAGAGAAAAAAAAAGAATAATGCATCAAAGACATTTTGTTCTTTACTTAGTCCCCACTGATTAAGTTGCTATATTAAATTTGAATCTTGCTTCTAAAAAGGGCTTCTTGCCGTTCTCACAGTGACCATGGGTTTCTAATCTCTTTTTTTTCTACTTTTTTTCCTTTCTTTTACTTAGGCAGCTAGCGCTGCCTAAGTAACGAACGATGTGGGCACAATGTGTTGTTTTTTGGTTCTCCATACCCGGGTACATCGTATCGAAGGAGTTGTCGTAGAAAGTTCAAAAAGGGCTCATTCGATTGCAAATTGGAGCGGCTAGTGCCCTTTTCAATAGTCGAAAGTGATTGGAGGGCAACTAGCCCCTCTCCCCCCCCCCCCACGCCCATCATTCTCCCGAACACATCCAATCCAAATTTTGAGATATCCATTTTGTTCAGCGAAGTTGATTTCCAGATAGAAAATATCTTCGAGGAGGACACTCCCCCACAACCCTCGGGGCAAGGGTTGTAAGTTATGCCCTGGGGGCATATAAGGTTTTTATGGCAGGCGTTGTCGTAGAAACTGCAAGAAAGGCTCATTTCATTGGAAATTCAAAGGGCTAGTGCCCTTTTTAATATTCTAAAGTGATTAGAGGGCACCTAACCCCTCCCCCCGCCCATCAATGCCCCAAACACATCCACTAAAAATTTTGAGATAGCCATTTTGTTCAGCGTAGTTGATTTCCACATAGAAAATATGTTTTTGAGGAGGAAACTCCCCTACAACCCAGGGGGCAAGGGTTTTAAGTTATGCCCTAGGGGCATATAAGGTTTTTATAAAGGGCGTTGTCGTAGAAACTTCAAAGAAGGCTCATTCGATTGGAAATTCAAAGGGCTAGTGCCCTTTTTAATAGTCAAAAGTGATTGGGGGGCAAATTGCCCGCCCCATCATTCCTCCAAACACATCCAGTCAAAATTTTCAGAGGGCCTTTTCGTTCAGCGTAGTTGATTTCCAGATAGAAAATATGTTTTTGAGGAGGACACTCCGCAACAACCCTAGAAGCAAGGGTTGTAAGCTATGCCCTGGGGGCATATAAGGTTTTTAAAGAAGGTGTTGTCATAGGAACTTCAAAAAGGACTCATTTAATTGAAAATTCAAAGGACTAGTGCCCTTTTTAATAGTTGAAAGTGATTGGAGGGTAACTAACCCCCCACTCACGCCCACCATTTCTCCAAACACATCTAATCAAAATTCTGAGATAGCCCTTTTGTTCAAAGTAGTTTAAAGTTCTGAAAATTAGGTCTTTGAGGATGACCACCCCTTCACAGCCCTCAGGACAAGGTTTGTACGTTATGCCCTGGGGGCATATAAAGTTTTTATAGAAAGCGTTGTCGTAGAAACTTCAAAATGGCTCATTCGATTGGAAATTGAAATGGCTTGTGCCCTGTTTAACCATTTCCCCAAACACATCCAATCAAAATTTTGAAATAGCCATTTTGTTCCACGCAGTTAAAGTTCAGGAAATTATGCCTTTGAGCAGGACACTCCGATCACAGTTTTAAGAACAAGAGTTATAAGTTATGCCCTGGGGGCATATAAGGTTTTATTGAAATCTTTGTCGAAGAAACTTGAAAAAAGGCTCATTCGATTGGAAATTCAAAGGTCTAGTGCCCTTTTTAATAGTCGAAAGTGATTTGAGGGCAACTAGCCCCCCTCTCTCGCCCACCTTTTCCTAAAACACATTCAATCAAAATTTTTAGATAGCCATTTTGTTCAGTGTTGTGGATTTCCAGATCGAAATCTTGTTTTTGAGGAGGAAACTCCCCCACAGCCCTCATGGCAAGGGTTGTAAGTTATGTCCTGGGGGCATATAAGGTTTTTACTGAACGCGTCGTCATAGAAACTTCAAAAAGCGCTCATTCGATTGGAAATTGAAATGGCTAGTGCCCCTTGTAATAGTCGAAAGTGATTGGAAGGCAACTAACACCCCTTCCACGCCCACTATTTTCCTAAACATATCCAATCAAAATTTTTAAATAGTCATTTAGTTCCCCGCAGTTTAAAGTTCAGGAAATTATACCTTTGAGCAGGACACTTCCCCCACAGTCTTCAGGGCAAAGATTATACGTTAAGCCCTGGGGGCCTAGAAGGATATTGGTAACATGCATTGCATAGAAACTTGAAAAAGGGCCTTTTCGATTGAATTGTAAAAGGGCCAGTGACCTTTTTAATAGCCGACAATGCTAGAGGGGCTTCATACCCCCCTCTCAATCAAACTTAATATCAAAGCGAATGCTATCAAAATTTTTAGATAGTAATGTTATTAAAAGTAGTTAATGGTTTTGGAAATTAGGTCTTTAAGAATGACAACCCATCTCCCCAACAACCCACAGGGCAAGGGTTTTAAGTTATGCCCTGGGAGCATGCAAGGTTTTTATTGACATTGATGTTGTAAAAACATCCAAAAGGGCTCATTTAATTGAAAATTGAAAGGGCTATTGCCCTTTTAATAGTCGAAAATGATTGAAGGGCAACTACCCCTCCTCTCACGTCCACCATTTCCCCAAACACATCCAATCAAAATTTTTAGATATCCATTTTGTTCAATGTGTTCGAAAGTTCTGGAAATTAGGTCTTTTAGGATGATAACCCCATCAGAGATTTCAGTGCAAGGGTTGTAAGTTATGCCCTGGGGGCATATAAGGTTATATAGAAAGTTGTTGTAGATACTTCAAAAGAGGCTCATTTGATTGGAAATTGAAATTTTTCTTTTTAATAGTCGAAAGTGAGTGGAGAGTAATTACCCCCCCCCCCCCTCTTACGCCATCCATTTCCCCAAACACATTCAATCTAAGTTTGGAGATAGCCATTTTGTTCAACGTAGTTGAAAGATCTAGAAATTATGTATTTGAGGATGACGCAGCCCCCAGAATCCCCAGGGCAAAGGGTGTAAGTTGTGCTTTGGGGGCTGATATTGCTTTTAATGATAGAGTGGTCATAAAAACTTTCAAAAGGGTTCGTTCAATTGGATATTGAGAGAGAGAGTGCCCTTTTTAATAGTCGAAAGTGTTGAATTGGACGATAACTAACCCCCCTCTCACGCCCACCGTTCCCCCAAACACATCCAATCACAATTTTCAGATAGCCATTTTGTTCAACGTAGTAGAAAGTTCTGGAAATTAGGTCTTTGAGGATGACAACCCCCCCGCCCTCAGGGCAAGTGTCTTAACTTATCCCCTGGGGGTATATAAGGTTTTTATTGAAAGTGTTGTCGTAGATTCTTCAAAAGGGCTCATTTGATTTGAAATTGAAAGGGCTAGTGCCTTTTTTAATAGTTGAAAATGATTGGAGAAAGACTAGCGCCCCTCTCACACTCACCATTTTCCCAGACACGTCCAATCAAAATTTTGAGATAGCCATTTTGTTTAACGTAGTTTAACTTTCTCGAAATCAGGTCTTACGGGATGACAACCACCCTCACAACCCTTAGGGTAAGAGTTGCAATTTATGCCCTGGGGGCATATAAGATGATTATAGGAAGTGTTGTCGTAGAAACTCAAAAAGGGCTCATTTGATTGGAAATCGAAAGGCCTAATGCCCTTTTTAATAGTCGAAAGTGATTGAAAGGCTTGACATTTTTATAGTAAAGATCGATGTTGGTATAATGTATTATTTTTTTGATGCTGTTGTCGTTAGAACTTCGAAAAGGGCTCATTCGATTGAAAATAGAAAGGGCTGATGCCCTTTTTAATAGTCAAAAGTGATTGGAGGGAAACTAATCCCCCTCCCACGGCCACCCTCCCATTTGACTTTAAGTTTAAAAAATAAATGTTGTCATAAGATTAAATCAAAATGCACTGTGATAATGCTAATTCCCAATAAGGCATCTCAACAATATACCAAGAATGACTGACGGTTTTATGATCAAACATTCGGGGCTACTTTTGGTCTAGAAAATTAACCATATTAAAATAGCGTAAGAATATCCAAGTTTTCAAAGAAAGTAAACAGATTTTTTTGCGAATGATATCACGTTTTCCTTTTCAGGTCAACTAGAGGAGGTTGAAACTAAATGAAACTAAATTAAACACTTCTATTTGTGTCCAGATTTTTAAGAGGGTGTATATTGCTAAAAATTGCTGAAATTTTTTCTCCAGCATACAAATAGCAGGCCACACTATAAATCCTTAAAAAAACAAAAAGATTTAAAGTATTATTTTCTTTTTCTCTGAAAAGACTATGCCAATAGAAAACGAACAGAAATTAATTAAGAAAACTTTTTCCACAAAATAAGTTTTTCAAAGAAGAGTAAAGAACTCCATTAAAGAAAAAATTAGCAAAAATGAAATCAAATAATCTACGAAGCGTGAAACTACCACAAATCAGCATTGATAAATAAATGAAACCTAAAATGAACAGAAATTATAATAAATAACCCAGTCAAACTCAAAACGAGCAGAAATCAACATAAGTAGGGCTCAAAACCCCCAAGCCTTCCCAAGGCCGGAACAAAATTTGCACTGTTCTGACAAAAATACAGATGAATGTGCATTGTCAGTTTAATATACATATACTGATATTTAGTAATCAAAATCTTAATATTATTTGATTTATTAAAGTTATAAAAGTAAAAACATTTAAATTTTTTATATTGTAATTTAACGCCTGGTAGTTTAATTGTTATTGTAATTTCTGTTCATTTTGAGTTTTATTTATTTATCGATGCTGATTTGTGGTAGTTTCACGTTTGGTATATAATTTGATTTTATTTTTGCTCATTCTTTCTTTAATGAAGTTCTTTACTTTTCTTTGAAAAACTTATTTTGTGGAAAAAGTTTTTTTAATTAATTGATAAGGAAATAAAGAATAAAGGGTGTTTTAAAGAATAAAGAATGAGGAAAGAATAAAGAATAAAAGAATAACGAAAAAATGCAAAAATATGAAAAATGAAAAAAAAAGAAAAAAAAGAAAAGAAAAAAAAATAAAGAATAAAAATGAATAAAAAATAAGGAAAGAAAGAATAAAGGGAAAAAGAAAGAATAAAGGGCAAAGAAAGAATAAAAAGTTGTTTTCTATTGCATCTATCTTTTTTTTTCTTCCTCTCTCGCTATCTTACAGATACAGATAAGGCTTTGAACATATTTGCAGACCTCTTGTCCATTTAAGTACATATTCTGAAGTTCAGTCAAACCCAAAGTTGTTTGGAAAACTATCGGATACACAAAGGTGTGGAGTGCTTATCTTTAAAAAATGAGGGTAAAAATGAGGGTAAAAAATGAAAGGGGGTAAAGACTTGCCATAGCATCCAAGCTCATCTTCACGGTCTGGACAATCGGGGAAGCCGTCACAAAGTTTCCAAGGCTCTAATCTATCTGGACAACTACAGTCTCTTTCATCACTAGCATCTTTACACTGGACAGCATTATCACACTGAAAAGATGAGGGAAAGCACCCTGAACCATCTTGGCACCGGAATTCACATCCTAAAAACAAGAAACATTCTAAGAACAGCCTTATTAAAAACTCACCAACTTGAAAATGCTAACAGTTAGGGATTACGGCCTGGACTTGCTGCCCTTATTTGAGTTCGTATCTGTTTATTTAAACGCCGTTGGTATCGCAGAACTCAAAAATGAACACCAGGTTATGGTACCTTTACAGTCACAAAGAAAGCACAAAAAAGGAACACTAGTTAAATGCACCAACAATATAGAGCACAAAGGATTTTGCAAATCTGTTCCTATGGCAACTTGACGGGTTGTAGTTTTAATGATGCCCGGCAAGTCTGCCGATTGACGTAGAACAGAGATAGCAAAACTATCAATCATGAGCTACCGGTAGCTCGCAAGAAGATATTTGGTAGATCCTGGGGAATTTTCAGATGTGCAAATCAGACTAATCTGATTTGCACAACTTATCTCAAGCCAAGAAATCACGATAAAAATAGAACGAATGACCTGCGCATCTGCCATTCAGTAAGTATTTGATCATTTAGGAGTGATGTTATTTACCTTGTGATTTCTGCGTACTGTAAAAAAGGGCTTTTTAATGTCTTTATTAATCTTTTTGTTGTATGCAACTACAATTGGTATTACAATGGGACCACATTTGGCAGCATAATCGGTGGCTGTGCTTCCTAATTTGCGTGATGACTTTAAGTTTGAATGCTTGATCTCGTCGTAATTTTCATGATAGGCTGCAAGCACATCACAACCTTGTGAGGACAAAGTATCCGAATGCCGGCATTTTTATAGCAGGAGACGCAAGCGAATTATCCTTAATTATCTGTGCAAAGATCAGAAGCTTAAGCAAATTGTTAATTTCCCTACTACAAAAGGTGGGACCAGTTTGGATGCTATTTGCACCAGCCTTAAAACCTTTTACAATACTCCAACTACCCCCCCCCCCCCCCTTAGTGGTACATATAATTTCATGCTACAATTGAAACCACTGCTAGTTTTTAAAACAAATTACTCAGTTTCTGAATTTTCGTACTGGCTAATAACAAGTCAAGGTCTTTTTGGATCTTAGATTTCGTCTAGGAGTTGGGATAATGCTGTGTTGTGTGTAAATCTTAATTCAAAGGTTAGTTTGTTTCAAACAAAGTTAATGAAAAAATACCAAAAATCTTTCCCAGAGGTTGCCAAGAAGGTATGTTCCTCAGATAAACCATAGATTACTGAAAAAATAAAAAGGACTAATCCATTTGAAACCAAAACTATTTCGCCTTGGAAAGAAAGACGATGCCTTAACCCTTCGTAAAAACAAAATAAAGGAAGAAATGCGTCGTGCTGCTTCTCTCTATGGTAAGAATAAATTAAATTGATTAAAAAATAGCAAACCTCAGCAATGGTTTAAGAAAGTGAAAGATATTGGGGGTCGCTCGTACAAAAACCTTGATTTTCTTCTGGATGGACCGCCTGAACAGACAGCCAATGAGCTCGATAAAAACTAGCAAACATTGTGTAAACGTTTCTCCCTCTCTCAGAAAACCATCTAATCCCTGAAACTACAAAGATAAAACCACGGAGATTTCAGCGAACGAAATAATAGAAAAAGTACAGAAACTAAAAAACTAGTATTTGTCTCATTGACATCCCAATTGATCTATTAAAAGCATTTTCTGATAAACTATCAACACCCCTTGTTAATATTTTTAATGATATTAGGAATTCCGGAAGTTATCCGTCGTGCTGGAAGCTGGGCTATATTAATTCAATCCAAAAGAAGGGAGGCCTGAACGATTTTACTGGAGTTCGACCATCACCTTGACCCCAGTTTTTTCAAAAATGTACGAGTTTCTTATCTAATTGGTTAAAGGCAGAGATTCTTGAGCTTATTGACATACAATAGTTTGGAGACCTGAAGGAGGCACCTACTTCACATTACCTTGTTAGTCTTCTTGACACCTTAAAGACCTTAAGGTCTTAAAGACCTTAAAAACCCTGATACTTGGTTGAGTCCTTTATTAATTGATCTCCAGAAAGAGTTCGACCTAATTGACCACAATATTCTTGTAGATAAACTGCTAACGGAGTTTCAAGAGAATCCCTTTCTGGTAAAAATTGTTGCCTCCTTTTCAATAAATCGTTCTCAAGTGCTTAAATATAAAAAGTTTTTTCTCATCTCCTTGCTATCTTTTGTAGGGTCCCCCAGGGAACCCTGATGGGTTTCATTTTATTCATTATAATGATTAATGGCCTCATGACTGACCACACAGAGCGACGGAAGTATGTGGAAGATCTGTCTGCACTTGAGGTTTGTCGCACAGGAGGCTTCTTTGTCGAAGATGAAAGTTAACCCTAATAAATCGTCAGTTATGGTATTTAATTTTTTTAAAAATCACCCCCTTCTTTCACAAACAGAAATTCCTCCCAAAATCTCTGTCACATGCATTAAAATATTCTGGGTGACAATTACTGCTGACTTGAAGTGGGATGTCCATGTTCAAAACATCCTCAAACAAGCTTCCCCTTCAGTTTCCATCTAATACTTTTGATAAAATTTGTTTGCCCCCTAAGGATCTTCTCAATCTTTAAAATTCTTTTATTCGGCTAATACTGGAGTTTGCTTGTCCAGTGTGGCATTTCGGTCTTTCTTCAGGGCATATTTATAAGACTGAAAATCATAGGCAGCGCTATAGCGCTGCCTAAGTAAAGAACGATGTGGGAACAATGTATAATTTATTACTTTTTTTCTTCTTTCTCCATACCCGGGCACTTCGTATCGAAGGAGTTATTGTAGAAACTTCGAAAAAGGCTCATTCGATTGGAAATCGGAGTAGTTGATTTCCAGATAGAAAATGTTTCTGAGGAGGACACTCCCCGACAACCCTCGGGGCAAGGGTTTTAAGTTATGCCCTGAGGGCATATAAGAACGATGTGGGAACAATTGTTCTACTTATTTGTTTAACAATGTATCATTTATTATTTCTTTTCCTTTAGAGCGAGGCACGTCGTATGGAAAAAGTCGTCCTAGAAACTTCAAAAAGGGCACATTCAATTAGAAATTGGGTGACTTTTGCGCTTTTTAATAGTCAAAAGCGATTGTAAGGCAGATAACATCCCTTCCAAGCCCACCAATTCACAAAACATAACCAATCAATATTTTGAGATGGCCATTTTGTTAAGCGTAGTTGATTTCCAGATAGAAATTATGTTTTTGAGGAGGACACTCCCCCACAGCCTTCAGGGCAAGGGTTGTAAGTTTTGCCCTGGGGGCATATAAGGTTTTTATAGAAGGCGTTATCGTAGAAACTTCAAAAACGGCTCATTCGATTGGAAATTCAAAGGGCTAGTGTCCTTTTTCATAATCGAAAGTGATTGGAGGGCAACTAGCCCCCCCCCCCACGCCAAACATTCCCCTAAACACATCAAATCAAAATTTTGAGATGGCAATTTTGTTCAACGTAGTTGATTTCCAGATGAAAATTTGCTTTTGAGTAAAACACTCCCCCACAACCCTCGGGGCAAGGGTTTTAAGTTATGCCATGAGGGCATATAATAACGATCTTGGCACAATGCATTATTTATTATTTTTTTTTCTTTAGAGCAGGGCACTTCGTATCGAAGAAGTTGTCGTAGAAACTTGGAAAAGGGCTAATTCAATTGGAAATTGGAGTGGCTTGTGCCCTTTTTAATAGTCGAAAGTGATTGGAAGGCAACTAACACCCCTTCCACGCCCACCATTTCCCGAAACACATCCAATCAAAATTTTGAGACAGCCATTTTGTTCAGCGTAGATGATTTCCAGATAGGAACTATGTTTTGAGGAGGACACTCCCGCACAGCCTTCAGGGCAAGGGTCAATCCCCCTCTCATGCCCACCTTTTTTCTAAACACAGTCAATCAAAATTTGTAGATAGCCATTTTATTCAACGTAGTTGAAATTTTTGGAAATTAGGTCTTCAAGGATGACAACCCATCCCCCCAACAACCCTCAGGGCAAGGGTTTTAAGTTATGCCCTGGGAGCATGTAAGATTTTTATACAGAGCGATGTTATAAAAACATCAAAAAGGGCTCACTCAATTGAAAATTAAAAGGGCTAGTGCCCTTTTAATAGTCAAAAGTGATTGAAGGGCAACTAACCCTCCTTTCACGCCCATCCTTTCTCCAAACACATCCAATCAGAATTTTGAGATATCCATTGTGTTCAACGTAGTCGAAAGTTCTGGAGATTAGGGTCTTTTAGGATGATAACCACATCAGAGCCCTCAGTGCAAGGGTTGTAATTTGTGCCCTGGGGGCATACAAGGTTTATATAGAAAGTTGTTGTAGAAATTTCAAAAGGGATTCATTTGATTGGAAATTGAAATTGCCCTTTTTAATAGTCGAAAGTGAGTGGAGAGTAATTAACCCCCTTCTCACGCCCACCATTTCTCCAAACACATTCAAAGTTTAGAGATCGCCATTTTATTCACCGTAGTTGAAAGTTCTGGAAATGATGTATTTAAGGATGACAAACCCCCCAGAGTCCCCAGGGCAAAGGTTGTAAGTTATGCCCTGGGGACATATAAGGTTTCTAATTATAGAGTTGTCTCATTCAATTCAGAGTTGTCTCATTCAAAGAAGCTCATTCAATTGGAAATTGAGAGGGCTAGTGCCCTTTTTAATTGTTGAAAATTATTGGAGGGTAACTAACCCCCCTCTCACGCCCATTATTCTCCCAAACACATCCAATCAAAATGTTCAGATAGCCATTTTGTTCAACGTAGTAGAAAATTCTGGAAATCAGGTCTTTGAGGATGACAACCTCCCCCCCCCCCGCCCGCAGGGCGAGGGTTGTAAGTTATCCCCCGGGGGCATATAACGTTTTATGGAAAGCGCTGTCGTAGAAACTTCAAAAGGGCTCATTTGATTGGAAATTGAAAGGGCTAGTGCCTCCTTTAGTAGTTGAAAATTCTTGGAGAAAGACAAACCCCCCTCTCAAGCCCACCATTTTCCCAGACACATCCAATCAACATTTTGAGATAGCCATTTTGTTTAACGTAGTTGAAAGCTCTGGAAATTTGGTCTTAGAGGATGACAACCACCATCACAGCCCTTAGGGTAAAGGCTGTAATTTATGCCCTGGGGGCATATTAGGTGTTTATAGAAAGTGTTGTCTTAGAAACTCAAAAAGGGCCCATTCGATTGGAAATCGAAAGGCTTAGTGCCCTTTTTAAGAGTCGAAAGTTATTGGAAGGCTTGACATTTTTATAGTAAAGATCGATGTGGGTATAATGTATTATTTTTTTGTTGTTGTTGTTTTTTAGACCAGGGTACTTTGTATCGAAGGAGTTGTCGTAGGAACTTCAAAAAGGGCTCATTCGATTGAACATAGAAAGGGCTGATACCCTTTTTAATAGTCGAAAGTGAGTTTAGGGAAACTAAACCCCCTCCCACCCCCCCCCTCCCATTTTACTTTATTTTTAAAAACTAAATGTTGCCATAATATTAAATCAAAGTACACTGTGTTAATGCGAATTCCCAATAAGGCATCTCAGCAGTATCCCAAGAACAACTGAGGGTATTATGTTCAAACTTTTGGGGCTACTTCTGCTCTTAAAATTTAACCAAATAAAAAAGCGTAAGTTTATTCAAGCTATCAAAGAAAGTAAACAGATTTTTTTTGCGAATGGTATCAAGTTTTCCATTTCAGGTCAGCTAGAAGAGGTATGAAACTAAATTAAACACAACTATTTGTGTCCAGATTTTTAAGAGGTCGTATGTTGTTAAAAATTGCTGAAAATTTTTCTCCAGCATACAAATAGCAGGCCAAACTATAAATTCTTAAGAAAACGAAAAGATTTAAATTATTATTTTCTTTTTCCCTGAAAAGACTTTGTCAATATAAAACAAACAGAAATTAATTAAAAAATTTTTTCCGCAAAATAAGTTTTTCAAAGAAAAATAAACAGCTCCATTGAACAAAAATGAGTAAACATAAAATCAAATAATGTACCTAGCGTGAAACTACCACAAATTAGCATCGATAATTAAATGAAACCCAAAATAAACAGAAATTACGATAAATAACCGAGTCAAACGCAAAACGAGCAGAAATTAACATGAGTAGGGCTGAAAACCCCTATGCCTTCCCAAGGCCAGAACATAATTTGCAATTTACTGAAAAAAATACAAATGAATGTGCATTGTCAGTTTAATATACATATACTGATATTTAGTAATCAAAATTTTAATATTATTTGATTTATTGAAGTTTTAAAAGTAAAAAAAAAAAAATTCAGTAAAGTGCAAATTCAGTTCTGGCCTTATGAAGGCTTAGGGATTTTGAGCCCTACTCATGTTAATTTCTGCTCGTTTTGAGTTTGAATCGGTTATTTATTGTAATTTCTGTTCGTTTTGGTTTCATTTATTTATCGATGCTGATTTGTGGTGGTTTCACGCTTGGTAGATTATTTGATTTTATTATTACTCATTTTTTGTTTAATGGAGTTCTTTACTTTTCTTAAAAATAAAAAGTTTTTTAATTAATATCCAAAAACGAGCACTTAGAATTACAAATGGTGAATGGAAGGTTCCATATCATTATCTACTAGGTAGGTTCAAGCTCATACCGTTGGTCGACAGAATGAGCCTCTTATGCCTTCGTTTCGGTACCAAGACCCTGTCTGCTCCCCAATTACGTTCCAAAATCCCCGAACCCTACCTTTCCGCCCGCAGCCGTCCCGCATATAATACCAAAAAGTCTCCAAACTAGATCCCATCCCCAATAAACATGAAAGATATCGCAAAATTCCGTGTTTTGTTTAGCTGTATAATAGCCAGGAAAACGAATTTTAAATTTTATTGTTCTCTATTTATTTTTATTTTTGACGTTTTAACTAAGTTTATATTCATTTTTTTATCTATTTTGTGCAATGGATTATCTTTGACGTGAAGGTCAAATTCTTTCCATGTGATGTAAATATGATTCCAATGTATATATATATATATACATATATATATATATATATATATATATATATATATATATATATATATATATATATATATATATATATATATATATATATATATATATATATATATATATATATATATATATATATATGTATATATATATATGATTTCAATCTGATTTCAATTATATATGATTTCAGTGTGATATCAATGTGATTTCAGTTTATTAGGGAAGAAAGCTAGAACTGCAGCTAAGAATATTAGTGAAAAAGATTTATGTTTAATAGAAAGGAGAAAGGACTTGTACAAGAATTATCTAAGTGATAGATCATATGAAAACAAAAGGAATTTAAAGAAAGTGGAGAAAGCATTAAAATATGAACTAAGGAGATGTGAAGTGGAGGCCATGGATAAAATTGCCAAGGATCTGGAAGATGCAGGTAGACGGCATAATAGTAAAATATTACTGGCATGTTAACAAATTGAGAGGGAGTAGTCAATCCGGACTTGCCCAGTTAAAGATAGGAATGGGGCCGCAATTTGCGATAAGGAAAGAACTAAAGAGAGATGGGCCGAACATTTTGAGAATTTGCTTAACCGAGATAGAGTTGCAGGAAAAGATATAGAGGAAAATGAAAAAGTTTGTGATACCTCTGATGTGAAGGAAGATCTGCTTTGTGAGGAACAATTAGCGACAGTACTAAAAGGATTAAAAAATAATAAGGCTCCACGTGCTGATTGGGTTGTAAAGAAGTTTATTAAATACTGTAATTCTGAAGATAGAATTAAGGATCTGAAGAGTATGAATAGGACTTCTGAAGACGGGAAAGTACCTAACTATCTTAGGAAAACCTTAATTAAGCCACTTTATAAGAAAGGTGATAAAAGCAAATATGGTAATTATTGAGGGGGTATTGTCGTTTCTGCAAGTATTGAATTACTTAGCAATATAATACTTTTTAGACGCAGAGATACCATAGACAAAGTCTTAAGAAAAGAACACTGCGGTTTTAGAAAAGGTAGAGTATGTGTCGACCAAATTTTCACTCTTAGGTTAATAAATGAGAAGTGCCTGAGTTTTCAAACACCTTTGGTCCTCAGTTTCATAGATTATGAGCAAGCGTTCGATTCTGTTGATAGAAGAGCTTTGAAAAAGGTTTTATCCTTGTATGGTATACCAGACAAATACATTAAAGTGATTAGTGCTGTGTACGAGAATAACACCGCTGCGGTTAAGGTAGGAAATGAGGTTAGCAGCTGGTTTTCTATTAAATCAGGAATTAAGCAGGGTTGTGTTCTATCCCCCTTTATATGGATTGTTTTGATGGGCTTTGTTTTGAGGAGCACAGGAAAGGCAATGGGAGACAACGGAATCAAAAGGGGAGGAAAAAGTCTCCTGGAACTTAGATTATGCGGATGATTTAAGCATCCTAGATGAAAGTGTGAGCAAAATGAATGAAGTTTTAGAGGTTTTGCGATTTCAGGGTGCTAGAATTGGTTTGTAAATTAATGTTAGGAACACTAAGTCACTAAGGCTAGGAATAAGTGAGGATGAAAAGGTGACGTTGGGTAATGAAAAGATTGATCAGGTGGACAGCTTCACTTACCTTGATAGTATTATTAGTAAAGATGGTGGGAGCAGTGAAGATGTTAAAAGTAGAATAGCCAAGGCTGAGGGTGCTATATATGGCTCTAAAATATTATATATGGCTGTTAAATATGGCTCTGAAGCATGGGCACTCCGAAAAGCGGATGAAGATTTGCTAGATGTTTTCCAGAGAAATTGCTTAAGGATTGTTCTGGGTACCCGGCTGACTGACCGTATTTCAAACAATAGGCTATACGAAAAATGTGGTTCAATACCGCTCTCTAGAGTTATAACGAAAGAAAGGTTGGGGTGGCTAGGGCACGTTGTGCGGATGAATGATGACAGATTGCCGAAGATTGTCCTTTTCGGCCAACCGTCTAGGGATAAACGGAATGCTTTGAATAGATTGGGATGGAGGAGGAGCGTGCGTAGCTGTGTTGGCCTCAGGCGGCCTGGTGCTGCAATGAGTTGTTAGTAGTAGTATATATATATATATATATATATATATATATATATATATATATATATATATATATATATATATATATATATATATATATATATATACTAGCGTACTACTATTTGTGACCATGTATACTAGCGCTATTTGTGACGAAAACTTCAAATTCAGCAACCATGTTGTGATAGAAATTTTTAAATTAAATTTTATTCTATGATCGCAATGGAATGCGTTCGAATTGCACTTCCGGAAAGCCTAAAAAAAATGTACCTGCAATGCTTAAATGCTCTTTTTATAAAGAGAAGCAATGTGAACTGAAACATTTTTATAAAGTTATTACACATAGGGATTATAGAACCACGCCTATTGCAGACAAATCCGCTTTGTTTCAGTTTTATTTACATCTTTGCTTTTGTTTTCCTTCACTTAGCCTCATGTACCTAAGTAAGTGAGGCCATCTACTTGATCGAACTTCTCGATACCCATGATCACCTCTTCGCTTTGACTTATTCTCAGACTTAGTGACTTGTTCTTCTTAGCATTAATTTTTAAACCTATTCTTGCACCCTGAGCTCTTATATCTTCGCAAAATTCATCCATTTTATTAACATTTCCATCTAGGACACTCAAATCTTCAGCATAGTCTAAGTCTAGGAGAGATTACTTTCTCATTCGATTCTAGTCCCTCCCATGACTTTTGTCATGTTCCTTTGGACCAAGTTCATCAAAATGGTCCGTATAAATGAGGATTGAACGTAACCTTGCTTAACTCCAAGTTCAAGATGAAACCTGCGACTAATATCAGTTCCTACCTTAACTGCAACAATGCACTAGTAATAGTCACTAGTCACAGCACTAGCAGTAGCACTCACACATAGCACTAGCACAATCACACATAGCACTAGTCACTTAAATGTATTTATTTGATATAATACACAAGTATAGCACCTTCATTAAAATTCTTCTACCAGCCGAGTCAAACAATTGTTCAAAATCTATAAAACTGAGGACAAAAGGGGTTTGATGATTCAGACACTTCTCAATTATTAATCTTAAAGTGAAAATATTGTCTCAAAAGTATAGTCATACTAAGTAATTTGCTTTCAACAGTAACCAAGCTAATGCCTCAGTAATTACCAAAATGATTATTATCATCTTTCTTATAGAGGGGTTTAATTAAAGTTGTCCTAAAATAGTCATCTCAACCTTTCTCCCATTAGAGCTATGGAAAGTGGGATAGAACCACATTTTTCGTATAGTTTAGGCCTACTGTTTGAAATACGATCAGTCAGAGGGGTACCGAAAAGAATCTGTAGACAATTCCACTGGAATTGTACATCTATACAATCTTCTATACATCTATACTGGAAAAAATCTATACAATCTTCTATACATCTATACTGGAAAACATCTATACAATATTCTATACATCTATACTGGAAAACATCTATACAATCTTCTATACATCTATACTGGAAAAAATCTATACAATCTTCTACACATCTATACTGGAAAACATCTATACAATCTTCTATACATCTATACTGGAAAACATCTATACAATCTTCTATACATCTATACTGGAATTGTACATCTATACAATCTTCTATACATCTATACTGGAATTTTGCATCTATACAATCTTCTATACATCTATACTGGAAATGTACATCTATACAATCTTCTATACATCTATACTGGAAAACATCTATACAATCTTCTATACATCTATACTGGGAAACATCTATACAATCTTCCTTCATATGTGGGACCACCAACGTTTCAGAACCAAACTTGGCCACTGTCATCACTATAGCTTCCAATATTCTAATCTTGATCCGCTGACTCACCTATTCTTCCAATTTTTTTCAACTGTGAAAAAACAGCCTGGGCCTTGGCTATTCTACTTTTAACATCTTAAGTGCATCCACCATCTTAACTAATAGTCGACCTCGAAGGCACAGTTATTAGACTTCCGACTATTTTGAACAAAATAGCTACTATAAAAAGAGCTTATGAGTTTGGCTCATTGCCCTTCAAATGCTTTAGCCCTTAAATAGGTCACTGAAACTTTCAACTTTTAATTGAATGAACCCTCTACCAAGCTTCCGAAATGCTTTAGATGCTTCTTTTAAAAGCTTTAGCCCTTAAATAGGTCAATGGAACTTTCAACTTTTAATAGAATGAACCCTCTCCCAAGCTTCCAAGATACTTTAGATGCTTTTTAAAATGCTTTAGCCCTTAAATAGGCCAATGGAACTTTCAACTTTTAATTGAATGACGCAAAAACTATCCTTGGAAAATTTGGAGATATTGCTGAGCAAAAATTAATTCTAAACCATAAAAATGCAAACATTATGGAGGAAATATTCAATTCTTTTTATTTTTAAGTTTAAAGTTACACAAAAACTATGCAATATCTGCTATTTTACAATTAAAATCAACTAAAATAAAAAAAAAAAATAAAGTTACTAATTGAAATTAATTTAATCTTTGCATTGGTATTTTTTTAGACGATCATAGAATATACATTTATACATATATATATATATATATATATATATATATATATATATATATATATATATATATATATATATATATATATATATATATATATATATATATATATATATATATATATATATATATATATATATATATATATATATATATATATATATATATATATATATATATATATATATATATATATCCATACCTAAATCAAATTCTCTTCGGATCCTTGACTGACTTTCAATATTTGCACTTTTGTCCCGAGCTGCAGCAAAAATATTTACTTCGCGCGTTATTCTAGTCACATCCAGGAAATGTGGGTGGTCGATCACCGGGTGAGTAATTATTTCTGAAATACTCGACGTTGTTAAATCGAAATTAGTTTTATCGATGGTGGTTGAAGTAATTCCTTCTGTTTCTCCTGTTGATTCACTTGTACGTTCAGTTGCATTTGATATTTGTGTGACGTTTAAATGGACTGAACTCGACACGCCATAAAAATACGGATCTAGAAGACACAAAAACAGAATTAAGTTCAAAAAGTATTGCAAAAAAGCTGAAACTTGATGAGTTTTGGCTGCAAGTTTTGCAGCGCAAACTATTTAATGACGAGAACCAATATGATTTCCAGAAATAGCTGAAACTAAGATGTCTTAGAGTTAGTTACAGTTATAGCTCAAGTCAGAAGACTATGTGCCGGGAAAAATGTGTTTTATGCTCAAGGTCGAAGTAAAAAGAATTTATACCTACATATACCTACATATTTATATTTCCTTACATATCTCCTACGCCTCCTTTATTGCTCCCATGTCCATCCATATATACTGTATTGTAGTAGCGTTTGGCTTGGTACATTTAATTCCATCGTCCAGCCTGTAAGACTTCTTCAAAATAACGCTGTTCGATTTTTGGTTGGCCTACAGCCCCAGCATTCGGTACGAAACGTCTACGAGCGAATAAGGATACTGCCAGCTTCTGAACGACGAGAGTTTTATGTACTTTTGTTTATTTGTAGGCTACAGCATGGTACAAGTTTTTCATGTTTTGACAGGTTAGAAAGTTTTAGATCCATGACCCACGATTATGACACTCCATCTACCAGAGACATTAATACTCAATTGATTGTCTCGACGCGGTTGAAATTTTCTTTGTTTCATAGGAGGACTAGAAGTTGGAATCATTTTCATCAAAGTATTAAAGAAAATAGTGACATTTCTTTGTTTAAGATAGAAATTAAAGAAATCCTTTTCAGTAGGTATGAATTTTAGTTGTTTTTTTTTTGCTTTTGCAATGGTTGCTAACGAAAGAAAGCGGCAAAGCATACTTCCCGAGTGTTTATTCGAATACCAGTGCTATCAGGTACTCTGATGGAGACTTCTCTCGCTCGAATCAGAGAATAACACCGTAGATCCGAATTTCATACAGGACCTTCATCGCTTTGAACAGCTGAAGGAGATACAAATACCTACACCCATATATATATATATATATATATATATATATATATATATATATATATATATATATATATATATATATATATATATATATATATATATATATATATATATATATATATATATATATATATATATATATATATATATATATATATATATATATATATATATATATATATATATATATATATATATATATATATATATATATATATATATATATTACCTTCCGTACACTATCAGAAATAATCTAAAAAGGAAGCAGGAAGGGGTGTCTGTTTCACTGTTTATTGATATTAACTCGCATTGGAAGGACGTTGTTATGTGTGTAATATGTGCCAATCTCCAAATGAGTCCGTCCCTTCATTTCCTCAAATTCTTGATGAGCTTTTGGATAATATTCAAACTCGTCCGTGCGAGCTAATCACAATGGAAGACTTCAATATTAACTTGTATGACCTTGCCTCTTCAGCAACGAAGGATACTGTACCGGTTTTGATCACTGCTGGAATCTACCAACAGTATGCATTCGGACAAGCACAGCTATTACTATGGCATCCTTAATCAACGAAATTTTCTCCTCTCTTACTCAGGTAAAAAATCTTATACTAGTAAATGATTTACCAGGCCATTTTCCTGTCTTTTCCTGTATTCACTTCTAAGAAGATGATGAGTCAAAAGAAACCAGCGTTACGCTAAATTACCTTTAAATTTATTCAAAGAGATAACCCTCCTCAGATCCTGGTTAGCATTGACTTCATGAGATATGTCTGATGAGGATACAAATTTTTTGCTATCAGTTTGACTCCTTTTACCAATCTAGTAAAACTTCTATTGTCGATGTACGTGCCACATTCACTTACGGTTCCACATATAAAAGAATTATTCCCTTGAATCTATTGGATTACCCAAGTCCTTGTCAGAAGTTGGAGGACAGAAATAAGTCAATAAATTCGTGGTCAAGTGCAGTTGCTACTGACCTTTGGTGTTTCAAAATCTGTAGGAGTCTTTAGAATTCTTTGATTTGTAAGGCTAAATCCCTTTATTATTCTCAAGAATGTTGAAACTTAATCTTTCTTTAAATTCTCTCTCCTTCTAAACCTAAATTCTAATCGCATCTTTGTCAAACTTGCTCGAAGTTGATAGCCCTGAAACCAGTTTCTGAAGTTGAGACAACTAGACTTGTCAATGGTTTTTTCAGCGTCCACCGTTCCTGATAGTATGCCACGAAGGTTACCAAATTCATTCTCCCTTAAATTTTTTCTCCTTTAATACGAATTGTAGATGTTTATTTTGAAAACAGAATTTTACCCATTTCATCTAAGCAAGCTCGAGTGATTGTTTTAAAAAGAGGTGGGCCTCGGAGTGATCCAGCCAAATAAAGGCCAATTAATTTTTTGCCAGTGTTTAGCAACATTTTTTAAAGGATAAAGCTTTTTCATCTGCTTGCCTTTTTAGAAACAAAGATTTTTTCATCCCAAACTACATTTAACTTCCGAGTTAAGCACTCAGTGGACCATGCACGTACCAATCTCTTTAATTTTCTACATTCGGGTCTTGATTCTGGCCTGAATCTTGCATCTGAAGTTTTGAACGTTCGAAAAGATTTCAATTTGTTGACCTTCCAAAGTCTATTCTCTAGATTATCTCATTAAGGTGTGGGAACGAAGACTAGCATTTGGTGCGACTACTGTTTGTCTGGAACAGCTCTCATCGTGGATCACCTGTGCCACTCACCGCCTCAAGTTGGGTTTGGTGCTCCGCAAGGTTCTGTTCCTTGGCCAGTTCTATTCTGAACTTATGTTAAAGATCTTATATTTTTAGTTACGAGCCAAAAACTAACAGTATGTTGTTGTCTATGTCTCCCCAATTATTTCTATCAGCAAAAATGTAGATCTTCATTAGTAGATGAAGACATTCGGCATTATTGCCAGAACAGAGCCTGAAATCCGTATGAAACTGACTGTTTTTATTTGAGAGAGTAATTTTATAGTTTAACGCTAATTTTCTGGTCATTAATGTCGATAAGTCGAATTTCCTGATTTTCTTCCAAGTTTCTCAGCCTTGCGCTCAACTATTAGAAATTGTTTTTTCAAAAAGATCTCTCAGTATACGTAAAGGTAGGTCTGGTTCCTAGATATTTTTCTTGACGAGGGCCTTAGGACATCATATTAGTCCAAATGAAATGAGGATATTGGCAAATCTTGGAATTCTTAGGAATCTCAAATTTTCCTGGGTTGATTCTAAAATTTTTGTTAATTGTTCAATTTTGGTCTTACATCTTTATTATAGTTTTTATATTATAAAAACTTTTATTTAACTGAAAATAAGGAGCTAAAGGTTTTATTGTTTTAAAAAGTAGAGTTCTGAGAGATTCACAGGAGAGGGCAACCCTTCATATATGGAATAATTTTTGATCATTTTTCAAATAATGCCGGTAAATCTGGCTAACCCTGTATGAAATATACCACTCCCCCTCACGGAAAAATCGCCGTGGAACTTTCATCCATCTTAAAGTGCAGCCTCCCCCCGGATAATTCCGAAAACAGCCCCCGGATAATTCCTCCGGAACATATCCACATGAAATTTGGCAAAGAGAATGTAAGACAATTAAAAAGAATTTCGTATAGTAATTCTATCAAATACCCCCAGTGTAATATTTCCCCTGGAAAATTCACCCCCAGAAATTTCCCTCTCCAAGCAAGATTCTCCTTATAGAAATCCACCCCAAGCACAGCCCCCTTCCCGAAAAATGTACGTATACTTCTCAATGACAAATAATATACCGTACGTAAAAAATGGGCAAATTCTATAGCTTACAGGCCTCTCCCCACGAACTCTGGGGGATCATTTTACACCTAAAGACATAGTTATTTCATTGTTCAACTATACTGAACAAAATGGCTATCTCAAAATTTTGATCAGATAGCTTTGGGGAAAAAATGGGCGTGGGAGGTGGCTCAGTTACCCTCCAATCTTTTTGGACACTTAAAAAGGTCACTAGAACTTTTAATTTCGTTAGAATGCACTGTCTCTTGATCTTCTAGGACCATTATTTCAATACAATTACCCCTGAAAAAAAAAAAAAAAAAAAAAAAAACCGTGATCTGTCTTCTGGCAAAAATAGCAAAATTACACGTTTTCCCAGATAGGAGTTAAAACCTTCTATAGTAGGGTTCTCTGGTTAGCTGAACATGATGGCGTGATTTTCATTAAGATTTCATGAATTTTAGGGGGTTTTCACCCCTATTCCAAAAATAAGGCAAATTTTCTTAGGCTCGTAACTTTTGATGGGTAACACTAATCCTGATGAATCTTATATATTTAGAATGCATAATAAGCTGATTCTTTGGATGTATCTATTGATTCAAAAATTCCGTTTTTTAGACTTTCGGTTAATATTAAGCCGAATCACAACAGTTTTTTTTTTTTTACCACGAACTGTTTGATTGTATGGATTTAAACTTTTTCCTCCCATTTGATACCACCCTCTATGATATATGAGAAAGTGATGAGCTTTATCCCTTAATCAAAAAGTTATCTGAAGAAGCGGTTGCTTGATTTAAAGTCTTTTCATATTCTTTCCAGGGATGCCAACGCTTTGAAATAAACTGTGCCGGTTTTTCAACTATATAGTACCACAAGAGAATAATTTGTACCATCTGAAGAGTACATTAAACTTTTGCCGCAACAAGGAGAAAATTTTCGACTCACTAAAACTTGAATAGATGTCCGAATCGGAAAAGAGCAAGTAAATCCGAAATGTACTAGAAAATTTGATTGTACCAAAAAGTTTGATTGTACCAAATGTACTGTATTGTACCAGGAGCTCCAAATTGTACCAAAAATGGTACAATTGTACCGCGTTGACAACACTGATTCCTTCATGCGTCAGTTACTTTTTCTTCAACTTCATTGTGATATTATTATGGCCTTAGAACTATTCGACCTTTTGTTGCTAATCATTCTGCAACCATCCTTATAATTCTGCTAACATTCAAATTCCATTTCAGTCAATTATTTCTTAGACCACACTGCTTTTCCATTTACGAAAAATTAAGCGAGAAAAACGCTTTAATCTAAATAAAGCAGTGACAAAGAATAAAAAATAGACAATACATTAATTAATGAAAAAAATCCGAATATTGTGGAGGTTTATTAAGATGTGAGTTTTATTTATTATTTTCGTTTTATTTCTCTCTTATTGTGTTGTTCGACTTTTTCAGTAGATTAAATAAAAAAAAACAAGTTTTTTTTTAACTGAAAGTAAGGAACGACGTTAAAATTTAAAACGAACAGAAATTGTTCCGTATATGAAAGAGCCTATCCCCTCCTCAACGCCTCGCTCTTTACGCTAAAGTATTTTAGTGTTTTAAAAAAATAGAGTTGTGAGAAAGTCAAACTTTAGCGTAAAGAGCAAGGCGTTGAGGAGGGGACAGCCCCTTTCATATACGGAATAATTTCTGTTCGTTTTAAGTTTTAATGTCGCTCCTTACTTTCAGTTAAAAACTTGTTTTTTTATTTAATTTTTGAATGTTTTTGAATTAATACAGGTTTTGATTTTGGCTCACCGTACATGAATAATCAAAACAAAATTTGCATATTAAGTTTACTTTTATTTGGTTAAATGGCTTTCCCGAAACTTGTTTAATTTTATTTACAAACGTTTTTATTAGTAATAAATGTAAGTAACTTACGAATTACCTTACGTAACGAACTTCTATATTCATATATTTTTAATACGTATATTTGGGAGGTTTGCCCCCTAGTCAATACCTTGCTCTTTAAGCTGAACTTCGAATTTTGTTCCAATTCTTTAAAAATGATCGCTTAATCACAAAGGCCGTTATTTAGAATAAATAGCTCTTATAAAAGTACAAAAAAATCTTTGACTTAAAGAGCGAGGTATTGACTAGCGGGTGAACCCAATCATATAAGTAATATTTTCTGTTCGTTTTAAGTTTTGATGTTGCTCCTTACTTTCAGTTGAAAAACTTTTTTTTTATTTAATTTCTGATCTTTTTTTTAAATAATGCTGGGAAATCCAGTGCCCCCTTCATATCAATGTCCCTTCCCCAATGAACACTTCCTTCATGGAAAGATCCTGCCAAACAACCCTCAACCCCCCCACTACCAGAAAAAATCCCCCTGAACACGTCTGTATACTTCCCAATAACCAATCCTATATGTTAACATTGGGTAAAGTTCATAACTTTCAGCCCTTCCCCCGGGGACTTCGGGGGATTAATTCATCCTAAAAGACATAGTTATCATATTTTCGACCATGCTGAACAAAGTGGCTATCTCAAAATTTTGATCGGGTAACTTTGGGAAAAAATGAGCGTGGGAGGGGTTCTAGTTGCCCTCCATTTTTTTGTCACTTAAAAAGGGCACTAGAACTTTTAATTTCCGTTCCAATGAGCATTCTTACGATATTCTAGGACTACTGGGTCGATACGACCACCCCTGGAAAAAAAAAGACAAATAAACACGCATCCGTGATCTTTTTTCTGGCAAAAAATCTTCCACATTTTTGTAGATAGGAGCTTGAAAGCTCTACAGTAGGGTTTTCTGATACGCTGAATATGATGGTGAGATTTTCATTAAGGTTATATAACTTTTAGGGGGTCTTTCCCCCTTTTTTCTAAAATCAGCCAAATTTTCTCAGGCGCTTAACTAAACTTGATGAAACTTATATATTTGAAATCAGCATTAAAATCTGATTCTTTTGATGTATCTATTGGTATCAAAATTCTGTTTTTAGAGTTTTGGTTACCATTGAGCCGGGTCGCTCCTTACTTACAGTTCGTTACCACGAACTGTTTGATGATTTGACTATTTTTTTATCTTTTTCTCTTTTTTTTCGTTGACAAAGGCCCCCGGATGTGGAGCTAAATTATTCGGATTTTTTTTTATTGATTAATGTTGTTTGTTTTTTATTCTTTGTCACTCCTGTCAGTCCATCTCAAGATTGAAATGGACTCCAAGATTGGAGTTGGAATCAATCCAACTCTCAAGCTGGCTGGAATACTTTATTTTGGTACCTCCTCAACGCCTCGCTCTTTACGCTAAAGTATTTTATTGTTTTAAAAAAATAGAGTTGTGAGAAAGTCAAACTTTAGCGTAAAGAGCAAGGCGTTGAGGAGGGGACAGCCCCTTTCATATACGGAATAATTTCTGTTCGTTGTAAGTTTTAATGTCGCTCCTTACTTTCAGTTAAAAACAACTTGTTTTTTTAATTTACATTTCTGAACGATTTTGAATTAATGCAGGTTTTGATTTTGGCTAACCGTACATGAATAATCAAAACAAAATTTGCATACTAAGTTTACATTTATTTGGTTGAATGGCTTTTTCGGAAGTTGTTTAATCTTATTTACGAACTTTTCTATTAGTAATAAATATAAGTAACTTACGAATTACCTTACGTAACGAACTTCTATATTCATATATTTTTAATACGTATATTTGGGAGGTTTGCCCCCTAGTCAATACCTTGCTCTTTAAGCTGAACTTCGAATTTTGTTCCAATTCTTTAAAAATGATCGCTTAATCACAAAGGCCGTTAATTAGAATAAATAGCTCTTATGATAGTACTAAAAAATCTTTGGCTTAAAGAGAGAGGTATTGACTAGGGGGGTGAACCCGATCATATACGGAATATTTTCTGTTTGTTTTAAGTTTTGATGTTGCTCCTTACTTTCAGTTGAAAAACTTTTTTTTATTTAATTTCTGATCTTTTTTTAAATAATGCTGGGAAATCCTGGCGCCCCCTTCATATCAATGTCCCTTCCCCCATGAAAACTTCCTTCATGGAAAGATCCTGCCAAACAACCCTCGACCCCCCCCCACGACCAGAAAAAATCCCCCTGAACACGTCTGTATACTTCCCAAGAACCAATACTATATGTTAACATTGGGTAAAGTTCGTAACTTTCAGCTCTCCCCCCGGGGACTTCGGGGGATTAAGTCCTCCTAAAAGACATAGTTATCATATTTTCGACCATGCTGAACAAAATGGCTATCTCAAAATTTTGATCGGGTAACTTTGGGAAAAAATGAGCGTGGGAGGGGTTCTAGTTGCCCTCCATTTTTTTGTCACTTAAAAAAGGCACTAGAACTTTTAATTTCCGTTCCAATGAGCATTCTTACGATATTCTAGGACCACTGGGTCGATACGACCACCCCTGGAAAAAAAAACAAATAAACACGCATCCGTGATCTTTTTTCTGGCAAAAAATCTTCCACATTTTTGTAGATAGGAGCTTAAAACCTCTACAGTAGGGTTCTCTGATACGCTGAATATGATGGTGAGATTTTCATTAAGGTTCTGTAATTTTTAGGGGGTGTTTCTCCCCTTTTCCGAAAATCAGGCAAATTTTCTCAGGCGCGTAACTAAACTTGATGGAACTTATAGATTTGAAATCAGCATTAAAATTTAATTCTTTTGATGTATCTATTGGTATCAAAATCCCGTTTTCTAGAGTTTCGGTTACCATTGAGCCGGGTCGCTCCTTACTTACAGTTCGTTACCACGAACTGTTTGATGATTTGACTATTTTTTTATCTTTTTCTCTTTTTTTTCGTTGACAAAGGCCCCCGGATGTGGAGCTAAATTATTCGGATTTTTTTTTATTGATTAATGTTGTTTGTTTTTTATTCTTTGTCACTCCTGTCAGTCCATCTCAAGATTGAAATAGACTCCAAGATTGGAGTTGGAATCAATCCAACTCTCAAGCTGGCTGGAATACTTTACCTGAGCCTCCTAAAATGTGTCATTCTTTTGGTACCATCAAAAAAACTGTAAAATATTTTTGATTTCTGATTTTTTTTTTTATTTCATTGATGTCACTTATTTTATTTTTGTCATTGATGAATAAACTAATTCATTGATGAATAAGTGACATTGATGTCACTTATTTTACTCATTTAATATCTCCATATAGTGTAGTCTCAGGGCCAAGCAGGAAATGTAGGTTTCTATTGTTAATCGCGTATAACACTTCACATTGGCTGGGTTTTCGGTTGGGTCGCAGTTCATCATTTTCTATCTTAGTGTGCATGTTTAATTGTGTTTTTTCCCCTCTTTTGCTCTTCTTTTCTCCCTGGATTTCTAACCACAGAGCGTTTCAGGGGCATATATTGATTTTATTTGATAGTATTGTTTAACTTTGTTTTCAAATAAAGCTATGTATCTGTTCATTTCTCTTATTTAGTGAATTACACAAACATTATTATGTTAATAGTTTTTATGCGTAACTTTAAAGCTAATGTTTATATATATATATATATATATATATATATATATATATATATATATATATATATATATATATATATATATATATATATATATATATATATATATATATATATATATATATATATATATATATATATATATATATATATATATATATATATATATATATATATATATATATATATATATATATATATATATATATATATATATATATATATATATATTCAGAATCAGCATAAAAGGCAGAATTTTTTATGCCTATCTAACAACTTTATTTTAAGAGTTCCAGTTAATATTGGCACTACTTTCTCTTTAATTTCAGTAAAGTCTACTTACTGTTTAATTAAAGGCAACCAAAAGTCCCTTTTATTCAGTTTAGTATTTCATTTAGCGTGATGTTTGCGGACCAGATTTAAAGACATGCCACAAAGAGTAATAAATTGGGTAATAAACTTACAGTATGTGATAAAAGCCCAGATGGTGGAACCTAAAAGGACGCAAAAAACAAGAATCAGCAATATCCAAAGCATAATTTTCTTATTGGCCGAAAACCATGATTGCCTTGACTTAGTGTGAGAACCAAATTCATAATCAAAGCTTCTTCTGCCTGCCACTGAAAAGGAAAAGAATCGTCTTATTTGTGGTTTTCTACCAATAAATTGAGCTGGGTTTGATTGTAGGGTACTAGGAGAGAGAGGGGGGCAAGTTGTATTCAAATGGAGTTTATCTATTCGAAAGGTACATAATTAAAGTGTGTATTATACTGTGTTCCGACCGTTTATAGCCTCTAAATCAGTGATGCCATTTGCTTACATTCGCACTATATATTGCAATTTTTCCCAAAATGCTGAATAGACAGTACAGGTAAGAAAAATCTTCTGACTTAAAAAAAAAACAAATCTCAACCAGCTTTAAACTCAGAGGAACAATGCAAATGAGATCCAATTGTTTTAATTGGTAACGTGGCCACTAACATAACCATAAATTTTCGCGGTTCAACGTAGTAACACCGTGGTAACACCGAAAAAATGTGATACTGCCCTAAAAACTTCATAACTTTGAAGCAACCAGTTAAAAAAACTTTTTTGCTGAGGTACTAATGAAGCTACTTTTTATATGACCAGTGGCGGATCCAGGATTTTTTTTAGGGGGGGGGGCGAAATAGGTTGATCCGATAAAATTTCGTTAGGAGCAAGTTTAATTAACCCATATTTGCACTAATTAAGTAAATTACACTACTTTAGACTATGTTAGGGGGAACGCGCACACCCTCGCCCCCTCCGAATCCGCCACTGGATTTGACAGGAATTATCTATAGCCTAAATTGTAAACTTCTGGTAAAGATAATGCTACCGTATAATGCATAAACACCGAGAATCCGGGTTTTAGGTCTAGTCAGTAAGTTTTATGGTTTATTCTAGATAGTGAGTTTTATTCTAAGAAATGGAGTTTTTGATTTGTTGATGTGCAATTCAATGGACCTTGGAATTGATTGTATATTGAATTTCTGAAGTGTTTATAGTTAGTTCCTGTCTTGTCTTGGTGCTGTCAAGCTCTTGTATAGTATTTGTTTTGTACAGTAAAACACATAGTTTATAGTGAAAGAGACTCCTCCACCTCCTCCACGAGAACCCATAACTAAATGATTCGGCTACGTTACCAAAACGCTTAGGCACCACAATTGCTTGTGGTCCCTTGTTAATGCAAATGAATGATGAGAGAAGGTTCCGATTGGTTTCAACTTTCAGTAAAGTTTTACCTGTGAATTTTGGTAAAATGGATAATATGTCCAGGGAGCTTTATGGGGTTGTACAAGCGGTGAAGCATTTCGAATATTACATTTGGGGTCGAGAGACTCACCTTCTGGTTGACTGCAAGGCTTTAACATATTTACGACGCTGTAAGGATGTGTCATCAAAATTATATCGTATTGCTTTAATTCTGGACAATGAATTATTCCATTGGTCTCACCTTCCTGGCAAAAATCATTCTGCTGACTTGCTATCTCGCCCTGATATTCTCGAAGAGTGCCGTCCTCTTGAGTTTACGGAAGAAGAGGCAGAGTTCGTAGCGCCTGGTGTTGGGATTGAAATAGATTATCTCGGATTAGAATTACCAGAGTTAGCTCGGTTTCAGAGAAGAGACCCTGAGTTAAAGAGTCATTGAGTATCTTGAGTCAAAGAATTGGGGGGATAATTCTTTGAATGGCATTTACGCTGGGATACGTGGTGCTGAGACTGGTGAAGGGGCGGACGTAAGTCGACCGAGGGACCAGCTTCTAGATTATAAGGAGGAACCTAGAAGGAGTGCAGTTCACGGGATCCTGGATCAGGAAGGACTTGGCGCGGAATGGGGTAGGCAGTGGATCACCAAGCCTCAGAAATCCTGCAGGTAGCGCGCCTAATGAGAGAGATGCAAATTTACCGAAAGAGAGCAATGCAAATTTGGGCGACAAAGAGAATATTTCATGTGTGACGAGAGATGCAAATTTGCCGAAAGAGAGTAATGCAAATTTGGGCGACAAAGAGAATATTTCATGTGTGAAGAGAGATGACGGCATATGTTCAAAGAGAGCGAGAGACTTACCGTTGTGGTTGGTTCGAATTTTCGACAGTTTATTTATGAAGGATGATGTTCTTTATTGCTATCCGGTAGGAAGCGTTGGCAATGAAAAAGGTACCCTAGAACATCTAGAATTGTCTTGCCAAGCGTCCTAGTAGATTCCGCAATAAAGCTATCGCATGATCATTTACTTACTGGTGGACATATGTCAGCTGAGAAGACATTAAAGCGAGTTAGTCGAATTTTCGTTTTTGAGGACCTTCTAGACCTAGTATACCTAGAAAGGTAAGTAGACCAATAAAGTCAAGAGGATTTTACAAAGAATATTAGGAAATATAATTTGGTAGAGATAGTGATGGGATTTTTCTGCAGATTATTCTTTATAGAATAGAACATTGGAATTTCTTCATTTTTTTTTGTCAATTGCAATCTATTTTTTTTTTTGGAAGGGTGTATTTGGAAGTTCATTTTGGGATCTGCTGAAAGCTCATCAGCTGACAGTTAGAAAAAAAAACAAAAAAAACAATTGAATTGAAAAAAAAAAGAAAGGATAAATACCTTGACTTTGTTCCTTGGAATATTTTAAAATCTTCATTTGTTTTTTTTTTAATATATGAATGGTTGTCTTCATTGACTGACATTGATTGTAATGGTGCTTTTGATTTAATGTCTATTTACTTGTTTAATCTGTACTGTCTATTTATTAATTAGGTGTAGGGAATGCGAGTTTTCTGCGAACAAGATTGCAAGCGTGACTCAAGACAGAGCCACTTTATCTAAATAGTCTTATGAAAATTTTAACCCTAGAAATGTGAAAGAGATAAGTGATCGAAAATTCACATTTGGAACCATGAGAGAACTACAAGAAAAAAGTTTGAAACCATCTACAGTAGGGTCACTCCTTCGAGACCCTGTGAAGTAATTCTGAATAATATAGAATTTTCTGTCCATAGTTTTTTTTTTCTCCTTTTAGTTGGTTTTTATGTTGGTGTCGGGTGGCTTAAACAAGGAAACTCATAGTGTTTGGAAAATTGTTTTTGGTAAAAATAATTTCAAAAAGGGGGGTGAATCTGTAAACTTCTGATAAAGATAATGCTACCGATTAATGCATAAATACCGAGAATCCGGGTTTTTAGGTCTAGTTAGTAAATTTTATGGTTTATTCTAGATAGTGAGTTTTATTCTAAGAAATGGGGTTTTGATTTGTTGATGTGCAATTCAACGGACCTTGGTGTGATTATATATTGAATTTCTGAAGCGTTTAACAGTTAGGTCCTGTCTTGTCTTGATGCTGTCAAGCTCTTGTATAGTATTTGCTTTGTACAATAAAACACATAGTTTATAGTGAAAGAGACTCTTCCACCTGCTCCACGAGAACCCATAACTGAATGATTCGGCTACGTTACCAAAACGCTTATCAAAGAAAACCCTTTATCAGCAGAAAGTAAGGTTTACAAAATAATGAAATAATTCTTCAGAGCTAAATCGTAGGCTGCGCAATCGCGCTGCCTAAGTAAAGAACGATGTTGGCACAATGTATTATTTGTTATTATTTTTTTTTTAGACCAGGGCACTTCGTATGGAAGAAGCTGTAGCATAAACTTGGAAAAGGGCTCACTCGATTGGAAATCGGAATGGCTAGTGCCCTTTTTAATAGTCAAAAGTGATTGGAAGGCAATTTACACCCCTCCCATGCCAACCATTTCCCCAAACACATACAATTAACATTTTGAGAGATCCATTTTGTTCAGCGTAGTTGATTTCGAGATAGAAATTATGTTTTGAGGAGGACACTCCCCCATAGCCCTCGGGGCAAGGGTTGTAAGTTATGCCCTGGGTGCATACAAGGTTCTTATAGAAAGCGTTGTCGTGGAAACTTCAAAAAATGCTCATTCGATTGGAAATTCAAAGGGCTGGTGCCCTTTTTAATTGTCGAAAGTGATTGGAGGATAACTAATCCCCCTCTCACGCCCACCGTTTCCCCAAACATTTCCAATCAAAATTTTGAGATAACCAATTTGTTCAACGTAGTTGATAGTTCTGGACATTAGGCCTTTGAGGATGACAACCCCCCCTCCCTACAGCCCTCAGGGCAAGGGTTGTAAATTATGTCCCGGTGGCATATAAGGTATTTTATAGAAAACCGTTGTCGTAGAAACTTCAAAAAGGGTTCATTTGACTGGAAATTGAAATGGCTAGTGCCGTTTTTAATAGTCAACAGTGAATGGAAGGCAACTAACACCCCTTCCACGACCACCATTTATTCAAACACATCCAATCAAAAGTTTGAGATAGCAATTTTTTTCAAAGTAGTTGACAGGCCGGGAAATTATATCTTTAAGGGCGAAACTCCCCCCCAGCCCTCAGAGCAAGGGTTGTAAGTTATGCCCTTGGGGCAAATAAGGTTTTTATTGAAAGCTTTGCCATAGAAACTTGAAAAACGGCTCATTCGATTGGAAATTCCAAGGGCTAGTGCCCTTTTTAATAGTCAAAAGTGATTTGAGGGCAACTAACACCCCCCCTCCCCTCTCACGTCTGCCTTTTCCCCAAACACATCCAATCAAAATTTTTAGACAGCCATTTTGTTCCATGCAGTTTAAAGTTTTAGAAATTAGTTCTTTGAGGACGATACTCCCCTCAGAGCCCTCGGGTAAGGGTTGTAAGTTATGCCCTGGGGGTATATAAGGTTTTTTATAGATAATACTGTCGTAGAAACTTCAAAAAAAGATCATTCGAATGGTAATTAGAAGGGTATTTGCCCTTTCTAATAATCGAAAGTGATTAGAGGATAACTAATACCCCTCTCACACCCACAAGTTCCTCAAAAACATCCAATCAAAATTTTGAGATAGCCATTTTGTTCGACGTAGTTAAAAAGTCCCGAAATTAAGTCTTTGAGGATGAAAACTTCCCCACAGTCCTCAGGGCAAGGGTTGTATTATGCCCTGGGGGCATATAAGTTTTTTCTTATAGAAACCGTTGTCGTAGAAGCTTCCAAAAGGAATCATTCGATTGAAAATTGAAACAGCTAGTGCCCTTTGTAATAGTCGAAAGTGATTGGATTGCAACTAACCCCCTCTCAAGGCCACCTTTTCCCCAAACACATCCAATCAAATTTCGAGATAGCAATTATGCTTAACGTAGTTGAAAGTTCTGGAAATTAGGTCTTTGAGGATGACACCCCTCCCCAGCCCTAAGGGCAAGGGCTGTAAGTTAAGCCCTGGGGGCATATAAGGCTTTTTTTTATAGAAAGCGTTGTCGTAGAAACTTCAAAAGGGCTCATTCGATTGGAAATTGAAAGGGCTAGTGCCTTTTTAATAGTTGAAAGTGATTAGAGAGCAAGTAACGCCCCTCTCACGCCCACCATTTCCCCAAACACATCCAATCAAAATTTTGAGAATGCCGTTTTGTTTAACGTAGTTGAAAGTTCTGGAAATTAGGTCTTTGAGGATGACAACCCCTCACAGCCCTCAGGGCAAGGATTGTAATTTATGACCTGGGAGGATATTCGGTGTTTATAGAAAGTGTTGTTGTAGAAACTCAAAAAGGCCTCATTCAATTGGAAATTGAAAGGACTAGTGCCCTTTTTAATAGTCGAAAGTGATTGGAAGGCTTGACATTTTTTTTTGTTTTTTTTAGACCAGGGCACTTCGTATCGAATGAGTTGTCGTAGGGACTTCGAAAAAGGCTCATTCGATTGAAAACAGAAAGGGCTAATGCCCTTTTTAATAGTCGAAAGCGATTGGAGGAAAAACATCCCCCATCCCACGCCCACCCTCCCATTTGCCCATTATGTTTAAAAACTAAATGTTGCATTTTGATTGAATCAAAATGTACTGTTTTAATGCTAATTCCCAATAAGGCATCTCAGTAGTATCCCAAGAACGACTGAGGGTATTATGTTCAAACTTTCGGCGCTACTTCTGCTCTTAAAAGTTAACCAAATCAAAATAGCGCAAGTTTATCCAAGCTATCAAAAAAAAGTAAACAGATTTTTTTGCGAATGGTATCAAGTTTTCTATTTGAGGTCAACTAGAGGATGTATGAAACTAAATTAAACACTACTATTTGTGTCCAGCTTTTTAAGAGGGTGTATGTTGTTAAAACCTACTGAAAATTTTTCTCCAGCATACAAATAGCAGGCCAAACTATAAAGTCTTAAAAAACGAAAAGATTTAAAGTATTATTTTCTTTTTCCCTGAAAAGACTATGTCAATATAAAACGAACAGAAATTAATTTTAAAAACAATTTCCACCAAAGTAAATTTTTCGAAGAAAATTAAAGAGTTAAAGAAAAATTAAATTAAAATTAAACTAAAAATGAGGAAAAATAAAGTCAAATAATCTACCACAAATGAAACTACCACAAATCAACATCGATAAACAAATAAAACCCAAAACGAACAGAAATTACAATAAATAACCGAGTCAAACTCAAAACGAGCAGAAATTAACATGAGTAGGGGTCAAAATCCCTATGCCTTCCCATGGCCAGAACTTAAGTTGCACTTTACTGAAAAAAAAATACAAATGAATGTGCATTGTCAGTTTAATATATATATACTGATATTTAGTAATCAAAATGTTAATATTGTTTGATTTATCAAAGTTATCAAAGTATTTGATTTTATTTTGCTCATTTTTGGTTTAATGGAGTTCTTTACTTTTCTTTGAAAAACGTATTATGTGGAAAATTGTTCTTAATTAATCAAATATAAATACATAAGATATGGTTATTAGTTAAACAGCGTAGCCGTGGCCAACATTCATTGCCGTGATAACAGCAAGAGATGGAAATTCGAGAAAAAAAAGGTTCCGTTATAGGGTCGTAAGACGAAAACGTAAATTTTTCTAAAGATTTTGAAATTTCAATCAATTTCTGAAAAGATCCTGAGATCTTTGCTCCTGAATTAAGTAGAAATTTAATTAGAAAATTAGATTTCTAGGAAATAATTCTGGAAAGATCTTCCTGGAAATACCAAATTCCTAATTTTAGTTTTCTCATTAAACTGTCGATTTTTACTAGTGAGGAGAAAGGAGGAGAGTCTCCAGGAACTTTTTGATTTTGATACTCTTTTTGATACTCTTTTTGATACTCTTTTGATACTCTTTTGGATATCTTGAGGAACTTTTTGATACTCTTTTGGATATCTACCATAACAGGTTGTCATTTTAAAACCAAGATTGATAGGAAACAAAAGCTTTGGTTGGTTTAATGTAACCCTGTCTCAGCTCAGGATTTGAAGAGGGAGATGGTCCCCAAGTTCTAGTCATCAGAACTTCTAGAAGGAATGGTCTAATATTTACCAATTTGCTAAGGAACATTAGGAAGCGTTCTATTGGTACTTTTTGGAAGCCCAAATCTGAGCATCCCTCTATTTAGTGGCAAATTGGTTTCTTAAATTTTTGCCATTAAGAAGTCTAGCAAAGTGAGTCATCAGATCTAAATCTGAGTAATTTCTGCCCCAATTTCTGCCCCAATTTGACCTTTTGATTGTTCTGACATCGTCCATAATCTGTATCTACAAGGAAAAGCAGAATGACAGGGAAGCAGAAAAAAGTTTTTCAAAGAAAAGCAAAGATTTGCATTAAAGCAAAGACAACAAAAAATTAGGTAGAATAACAACCATAGGTAGCGCAATAGCGCTACCTAAGTATGGAGATATGTGGGCACAATATGTTTTGTTTTTCTGACTAAGCCACTACGTATGAACGGATTTGTCGTAGAAACATCAAAAGAAGCTCATTCGATTAGAAATAAAAGTTCTAGTGCCCTTTTTAAGAGATAAAAGTAATTAGCGGACAGCCCCCTCCCCCATGCTCATTATTTCTCGAAATATATCCTATTAAAATTTGAGATAGCCATTTTGTTCAGCATAGTCGAAAGATCCAGTAATTATGTCATTGATGATATCAACTCCTATAGCCCTCAGCGGAAGGGCTATAATCTATACTAGTTGTTCATTGTTAACATATTAATTAAAAAAACTTTTTCCAAAAAATAAGTTTTTCAAAGAAAAGTAAAGAACTCCATTAAACAAAAAATGAGCAAAAATAAAATCAAATAATCTACCAAGCTCGAAACTACCACAAATCAGCATCGATAAATAAATGAAACCCAAAACGAATAGAAATTAAAATAAATAACCGAGTCAAACTCAAAACTCATTTTTCAAAAGTCTTTGAAAAACTTATATACTGATATTTAGTAATCAAAATGTTAAAATTATTTGATTTATTAAAGTTATAAAAGTAAAAACATTTATATTTTTTTCAGTGAAGTGCAAATTTTGTTCTGGCCTTGGGAAGGCATAGGGGTTTTGCGCCCAACTTATGTTAATTTTTGCTCGTTTTGAGTTTGACTCGGTTATTTATTTTAATTTCTATTCGTTTTGGGTTTCATTTATTTATCCATGCTGATTTGTGGTATTTTCGGGTTCGGTAGATTATTTGATTTTATAATTGCTAATTTTTTTGTTTAATGGAGTTCTTTACTTTTATTTGAAAAACTTATTTTGTGGAAAAAGTTTTTTTAATTAATTTCTGTTCGTTTTATATTGACATAGTATTTTCAGGGAAAAAGAAAATAACACTTTAAATCTATTCGTTTTTTAAGACTTTATAGTTTGGCCTGCTATTTGTATGCTGGATAAAAATTTTCAGCAATTTTTAACAACATACACCATTTTAAAAATCTAGACACAAATGGTACTGTTTAACTTAGTTTCATACCTCCTCTAGTTAACCTGAAATGGAAAACTTGATACCAAACGAAAAAAAATCTGTTTACTTTCTTTGATAGCTTTCTTTGATGAGCCCTTTCTGAATTTTCTACGACAACGTCTTACATAAAAACCTTATATGCCCCCAGGGCATAACTTAAAACCCTTGCCCTGAGGGGTGTGGCGGAGTATCCTCCTCAAAAACATATTTTCTATCTGTAAATCAACTACACTGAACAAAATGGCTATCTCAAAATTTTATTAGATGTGTCTGGGGGAATGATGGGTGTGGGGAGGGGGGTTAGTTGCCCTCAAATCACTTTCGACTATTAAAAAGGGCACTAGCCCGTTGAATTTCTAATCGAATGAGCATTTTTTGCAGTCTCTACGACAATGCCTTCTATAAAACATTATATACCCCCTGGGCATAACTTAAAACCCTTGCCCTGAGGGTTGTGGGGGAGTGTCCTCCTCAAAAGCATATTTACATCGGGAAATCATCTACGCTGAACAAAATGGCTATCTCAAAATTTTGACTGAATGTGTTTGGGGGAATGAAGGAACTGGGGGGGACTAGTTGCCCTCCAATCACTTTCAACTATTAAAAAGGGCACTAGCCCTTGAATTTCCAATCAAATGAGCCCCTTTTGAAGTTTCTATGACAACGCCTTCTATAAAAACCTTATATACCCCAGGATACAACTTAAAACCCTTGCACTGAGGGTTGTTGGGGAGTGTCCTCCTCAAAAACGTATTTTCTATCAGGAAATCAACTACGCTGAACAAAATGGGTATCTCGGAATTTTAATTGGATGTGTTCGGGAGACTGATGAGCGTGGGGGAGGGGCTAGATCCCTTCCAATAACTTTTGACTATTAAAAATGGAACTAGTTTATTGAATTTCCAATCGAATGAGCCTGTTTTGAAGTTTCTACGACAACGCCTTCTATAAAAACCTTATATGCCCCCACGGCATAACTTAAAACCCTTGCCCTGGGGGATGTGGGGGAGTGTTCTCCTCAAAAACATATTTTTTTTATCTGGAAATCAACTATGCTGAACAAAATGGCTATCTCAAAATTTTGATTGGATGTATTTGGGGGAATGATCGGTGTGGAGGGGGGGGGGGAATAGTTGCCCTCCAATCACTTTCGACTTTTAAAAAGGGTACTAACCCTTTGAATTCCCAATCGAATGAGCCTGTTTTGAAGTTTCTACGACAACGCTTTCTAAAACACCTTATATGCCCCCAGGGCATAACTTAAAACCCTTGCCCTGAGGGTTGTGGGGGAGTGTCCTCCTCAAAAAGACATTTTCTATTTGGAAATCAACTACGCTGAACAAAAAGGCAATCTCAAAATTTTGATTGGATGTGTTTGGAGGAATGATGGGCATGGGGGGGGGGGGGCTAGTTGCCGTTCAATCACTTTCGACTATCAAAAGGGGCACTAGCCCGTTGAATTTCCAATCGAATGAGCTTTTCTTGAAGTTTCTATGACAACGCCTTCTATAAAAACATTATATGCCCCCTGGCCATAACTTAAAACCCTTGCCCTGAGGGTTGTGGGGGAGTGTCCTTCCCAAAAACATATTTTCTATCTGGAAATCAACTACGCTGAACAAAATGGCTATCTGAAAATTTTTAATGGATGTATATGGGGGAATGATGGGCGTGGGGGGAGGCTAGTTGCCCTCCAATCACTTTCGACTATTATAAAGGGAACTAGCCCTTTGAATTTTCAATAGAATGAGCCTGTTTTGAAGTTTCTACGACAACGCCTTATATAAAAACCTTATATGCCTCCAGGGCATAACTTAAAACCCTTCCCTGAGGGTTGTGGGGGAGTTTCCTCCTCAAAAATGTATTTTCTATGTGGAAATCAACTATGCTTAACAAAATGGCTATCTCAAAATTTTGATTGTATGTGTTTGGGGGGAATGATGGGCGGGGGGGGAAGCTAGTTGCCGTCCAATAGCTTACAACTATTTAACTAGGTACTATCCGAGTGATTTTACAATATAATGAGCCATTCTAGAATTTTCTACGACAATGCCGTCTACAAAAACCTTATTGGCCCTAAGGGCCTAACTTACAACACATGCACTGAGGGATTTGGGGGAGTGTCCTCCTCAAAAACACATTTTCTATCTGGAAATCAACTACGCTGAACAAAATGGCTATCTCAAAATTTTGATTGGATGTATTTGGAGGAATGATCGGTGGGGGGGGGCAATAGTTGCCCTCCAATCACTTTCGACTTTTAAAAAGGGTACTAACCCTTTGAATTTCCAATCGAACGAGCCTGTTTTGAAGTTTCTATGACAATGCCTTCTATGAAAACCTTATATGCCCCCAGGGCATAACGTAAGACCCTGGCCTTGAGGATTGTGAGGGATTGTTCTCCTCAAAAACATATTTTCTATTTGGAAATCTACTACGCTGAACAAAAAGGCAATCTCAAAATGTTGACTGGAGGTGTTTGGAGGAATGAGGGGCATGGGGGGGGGGCTAGGTGCCCTACAATCACTTTCGACTATCAAAAAGGGCACTAGCCCGTTGAATTTCCAATCGAATGAGCTTTTCTTGAAGTTTCTATGACAACACCTTCTATAAAAACATTATATGCCCCCTGGCCAAAACTTAAAACCCTTGCCTCAAGGGCTGTGGGGGAGGGGCTCTCACAAAAACTATTTTAAAAACTGGAAAACGACCCCCAGGAAACAGCTGGCACTTAAAAGTTTTATATTGTATGTTTGGGGGTGAATGATGGGCATGGGAGGGGGGGGCTATTTGCCCTCCATACACTTTCGACTATGAAAAAGGGTACTAGCCCTTTGAATTTTCAATAGAATGAGCCTTTTTTGAAGTTTCTACGACAACGCCTTATATAAAAACCTTATATGCCCCCAGGGCATAACTTAAAACCCTTCCCTGAGGGTTGTGGGGGAGTGTCCTCCTCAAAAATGTATTTTCTATCTGGAAATCAACTATGCTTAACAAAATGGCTATCTCAAAATTTTGATTGTATGTGTTTGGGGGGAATGATGGGCGTGGGGGGTGGTTATTTGCCCTCCAATCACTTTCGACTATTAAAAAGGGTACTAGCCCTTTGAATTTCCAATCAAATGAGCCTTTCTTGAAGTTTCTACGACAATGCCTTCTATAAAAACCTTATATGCCCCCAGGGCATAACTTAAAACCCTTGCCCTGGGGGATGTGGGGGTGTGTTCTCCTCAAAAACATATTTTTTTATCTGGAAATCAACTAGGCTGAACAAAATGGCTATCTCAAAATTTTGATTGGATGTATTTGGCGGAATGATCGGTGGGGGGGGCGAATAGGGGCCCTTCAATCATTTTCGACTATTAAAAAGGGTACTAGCCCTTCTTATTCCCGATCAATTGAGCAGTTGATGAGGTTTCTACGACAACACCTTCTATAAGAATCTAATAAACCCCCAGGGTATAACCATAAACCCGTGCCCGGAGGGCTGTAGGGGAGTGTTTTCCTCAAAAAGACATTTTCTATCTTGAAACCAACTACGCTGAACAAAAAGGCAATCTCAAAAGGTTGACTGGATGTGTTTGGAGGAAGGAGGGGCAGGGGGGGGGGCGTAGGTGCCCTACAATCACTTTCGACTATCAAAAAGGGCACTATCCCGTTGAATTTCCAATCGAATGAGCTTTTTTTGAAGTTTCTACGACAACGCCTTCTATAAAAACATTATATGCCCCCTGGCCATAACTTAAAACCCTTGCCCTGCGGGTTGTGGGGGAGTGTCCTCCACAAAAACATATTTTCTATCTGTAAATCAACTACGCTGAACAAAATGGCTATCTAAAATTTTTTAATGGTTGTGTTTGCGGGAATGATGGGCGTGGGAGGGGGGCTAGTTGCCCTCCATTCACTTTCGACTATTAAAAAGGGCACTAGCTCTTTGAATTTTCAATCGAATGAGCCTTTTTTGAAGTTTCTACGACAACGCCTTATATAAAAAACTTATATGCCCCCAGGGCATAACTTAAAACCCTTCCCTGAGGGTTGTGGGGGAGTGTACTCCTCAAAAATGTATTTTCTATCTGGAAATCAACTATGCTTAACAAAATGGCTATCTCAAAATTTTGATTGGATGTGTTTGGGGGAATGATGGGCGTGGGGGGAGGTTATTTGCCCTCCAATCACTTTCGACTATTAAAAAGGGCACTAGCCCTTTGAATTTCCAATCAAATGAGCCTTTCTTGAAGTTTCTACGACAATGCCTTCTATAAAAACCTTATATGCCACCAGGGCATAACTTAAAGTCCCTTGCCCCGAGGGTTGTAGGGGAAGTTCCTCCTCAAAAACAAAACAATATCTAGAAAGTAACTACGCTGAACAAAACGGTTATCTCAAAATTTTGATTGGATGTGTTTGGAGGAATGAAGGGCACGGGGGGGATAATTGCCCTCCAATCACTCTCGACTATTAAAACGGGCACTAGCTGTTTTAATTTCCAATCGAATGAGCCTTTTTTGAAGTTTCTACGACAACGCCTTCTATAAAAACCTCATATGTCCCCAGGGCATAACTTAAAACCCTTGCCCCAAGGGTTGTGGGGGAGTGTCCTCCTGAAATTTTCTATCTGTGGTGAAGCCTTCTAATTTAGTCAATTTGGAATTTAGTAAAAATATATTAAGACGCAAATACAAAGTTTAGAAATACCACTTTTTATTAAGATAAGTAACATATCCTGCCAAGTTTCTGCTTAGCGGGAAATTGAGAAATCACCACTTCCTAGCTATTGCGTCGGTTGGGTACAGGAAGATGTGGTTGATAAAAATGTATAAAAGATACATTTTATAGGAAGGGGTAGACTGATACTAACTTTATGTCGGACTGATCTCTGGTCCGTTGATTTAGAAATACCTTGGAATATTGTCGGACCATTGTAAGTGTCTAAGTATCTTATAATATGTTATTGTAGTTTTCTGAGACTTGTGGTCTATTTGGGACAGCCAGTCCCGGTAGAATATATATCTGGTATTATTTATTTGTTAACTGAATAAAAGTATTGTATTATAGCTAACATCTCTACAATCTACCTTTAGTCCCTCGAACATACCCAGCTGGTACGCCTCATTAGTTCGGTCATAGCCTAAGGCATGCTACCAACGTTTAAATACCTTAGGGCCAGCGTTTATCTCCCCTATAAAGGGAGAATAAAGGCATCTACGACTACATCACTCAAAGGCCATAAATACACCTTACCACAACTGGTGGCATTTCGGATAAACTGCGTCGAGAGGGCTAGATAAAAATAGTAGATTGAAATAAAATGGCTTTACCAGAGGAAAAATGACTTCACTATCAACGGTACTTGAAATTGCAAAAATTAGACCCGAATACATTTGCATCTTAGATGTAGATGAGTTTATTAAAAACTTGAAAGTTTTCGACGAACTAACTGAGGCACGGGATGATTATGTCAAAGAGCAAAGCGTGTCAGACAGATTAAATGGCCGGGCCCTTAAAAAATTTGAGGACCTTAAGAAAAAAGAGCCTAAGGTCATTAGCACTCTAATTGAATCATTTAAAACAATATTCATAGAGAAAAGAATCTCCGAGAGGCTAAGGACAGAGGTAGTGCCATTCAATACATCAACTAGTATTAGGGAATATGCCAAAAAAATTTGTAGATCTGTATGCTTACAATTAGAGAAAGGAGGAAATGACGAGACAGTAAAGAAAGTACAGCTACATACTTTTACCCAAGGGTTACCAAAAAAGCTATTAAGACTAATATTATCACGGAAACCTGAAACTTTAGAGCAGGCTATAATACTAGTCGAAACAGAGGTAAAAATTGACGAGGATATGAAAAAGTTTGATCAGATGTCAACAAATAACACAGGAGCCCAATAAAGTATTAAAATGAAAGGGGACAGAAGCGGGTGAACTTTGAGGAGCCAAATCGTGAACCAAAAAGACGCGAAGGAGGCCGAGGGTCGCCGTCTAGGAAAATAGCTGACAGATTCCACAACCTTGAAAGATTAGCAGCTAATAATTATAGAAAATATGGGGACCCACCTCCACCAAAGACAGATAGTTGGGGAACCAACAATGACAGATAAAGAATATTTAGAAATAATCAGGAAACCAACAAACAACTAAAGAGACAATTTAATTGCTATTATTGTAGCAAACCAAACCACTATGCAGCAGATTGCTGGCATAGAATACGCAAAGAAGGTCAAACGTACAAGACAAGACACCAGTTCAGAACGCAGGGGGACAGAAATTTATGAATGCAGGGAACATATAATACTAGACAAATACCTAATAATATTCTTAAATTTAGGCCTAGGAGGCAAACGGTTAACAATTCCCAGGGTCAAAATAGCAACGCTGAAGAAAACTGGGATAACCCCAGAAACTTTTGGTATAACAGTGGGTATTTAAACGGAGAAACCAGCCTTTAAGGGTCGACAAAGCTGTTTCCTTACAAAGACCCCTATATAGCTTAGAATGTTGTGATACAAATGCAAATAATAATAGTCTACCTATTTTGCGTTGTTTTAAAATTGAGTTTTTTCAAAATTTACCATGTTTACTGGACACGGGCGCATCTAAATCATTAATTCGAGAGGAAGTTTTTAAGACATTTCCACCTAGTGTCAAAAATCGCGTAAGCAGATGCCAGAATACCCTGACGTCAGTAACAGGGCACAAGCTGACAATTTTGGGGGAATGTCCATTAAAATTTAGCACAGGGGATAAGGAAATAACAGTAACAGTGACAATGTGCACGCAGCTACCATTTCCTTGTATTCTAGGAGTAGATGCTATCAGGAAATATGGGATCGTATGGGAACCCATATCTGATACAATAACCATAAACCAGACAAATGAAACTAATAGGTAAATTTGCGAAACAACAGATAAGGAGAGTAACGATTCGACAAATTATAAACTAAAAATAAGCGGAAAAATCACAATACAAGGGGGAACAACCGCTCAAATTCTAGCGACATTAAATACAAAAGAAGAAAAGGTTAAAACAAAGGATGCCATGATAGGAGGATACACCCTAAAAGAATACCCCACGATTTTCGCAGAAAATCTAGTTATTATAATTTAAAATGGTATCGCATACCTAAAACTATCCAATCTAAGTAATAATAAAGTAAAGCTGAGCGAAATAGAGCTTGGGTCAGTGGAAAAGATTTTAAATTCAGAAATAAAATCTCTAAACAGTCCAGAATTAGGCGTAAATTTCTCAAGCTATAAAAAAATATCCTCAATAAAACCGTAACCACAAGAAAAGTATGGAATGGTGAACACTGAATATTTGAAACAATTTGATTGAAAGCCTTTACCAGATAACTTGAAAACCCGGGTGGAAAATATTCTTTGGGGTTTTAGATGGACATTTGCAAGACACAAAGCGGATTACGGATTAACTCACTTAATCACACACAAAATATCAACAGAGGGCCCTCCAATTAAAAAGTCATCGTATAAAACACCTTATCATTTAAAACCATGGCTGGACGACCAAATAAAGGAAATGGAACAACAGGGTATAATTAAAGAAAGTGAAAGCGATTTTTGTTTTCCACTAGTAATAGTCAGAAAAAAAGATAACACCTGGAGGTTATGTATAGATTTTAGAGCGCTAAATGCCGTGACGGTAAAAGACGTGATGAAGTTACCAAGAATTGATACGATATTAGATACGCTAGGAGGTACAAAATACTACACTAGTTTTGACTTAATAGCAGGATATTGGCAAATAGCTTTAGATCAAGAAACTAAGCATAAAGCACCAGTAATCTTAGACGATGGAAGAACGTTCACATTTGAACGTATACCTTTTGGCTTATCATTTATTCCAAATTGTTTTAGTCAATTAATGAATTACGTGTTAAAAGATAAAGAACCAGGAAGGAAAAAAGATACCTTGGCTTATTTAGATGATTTAATTTTGTTTAATGACAACCTGGAAAACCACTTGGTCGGACTTTGGAGCCATATTATTAAACATAAATTCGGAAGGAGTAGAATCAATAGTCCAATACGCCAGCAGGTCACTGACGGAGGCAGAAAAAAAATATTCGACGGTTGAAAGAGTGCATAGCAGTTGTAGTTTTTACAGAATATTTTCGACCATTTTTACTCGGAAAGAAATTTATTTTACGCGTAGACCAAAAATCCCTAATTTGGCTACATACGATGCAAAATACTTCAGCCCGGCTGAAACGGTGGATACTACGTCTGCAAGCATATTCATATACCCCAATATATATAAAGAGCCGAACAAACATTTTACCAGACTATTTGTCACGAAATCCTAATACGGAAGGAACATTGATAACAACCATCCAGAACGAACTGGAAGGGATACTATCCAATGAAAATATTTCGAATCATCAGGATAAAGATGATTTTTGTTTAGCGATCAAATCTTTTTTATCAAAAGGAACGGAACTGCCAGAGCACTTTAAACATTTTTGAAGGACTTAGATAATTTTGATCTTGATGAAAGTAAAAATCTTTTGGTAAGATATCACAGACCATCTCAAGAATACAGAAAAAATGGCTTAAAAACTATTCCAGTAATTCCAAAATCACTGGAAGGAGAAATCTTACAGATGGCACATGCAACGATTCGCTGTCACATGGGAGAAGCGAAAACTATGGGGAGGCTAAAAGGAAATTTTTATTTTCCAAAAACGTACTCAAAAGTAAAAGCTTTCATACAAAGCTGCCAAGTGTGCCAAAGAAAAGTCGCCACCAAAGATCCCTAGGGCCAAATTAGGTCTCTACCACACCCCTTCAGGGGTAGGAGAATTAATGTCAATAGACGTTTGGGGAACCGGAGGCAGTTTACCAGTTTCCAGGAAAGGAAACAGGTGTGTACTAACCGTAGTTGACCATTCTAACTCAAACTTATACACTTTTCCAATTAAAGACGAAAAGACAAAAACCATTGCGAAAATTTTTGTCAACCGCCTGTTTTTGGAACAAGAAATTTTTCCTAGAGTTTTACTTAGTGACAATGGGCCATGTTTTCGAGCCAAATTATTAGACGAAATTACGGAATATCTGGGGGGTGAAACGATGGTTTACATCGTCTTATGAGGCAGCCGCTAACGGAAAGGTTGAACGCAAACATAGGGAATTAGCTTACATGCTGGGGTTACATGCAAGAGAAGAAAATGAAAATTGGGATGAACATTTACCATTCGTAGTCTTTGCAATAAATAACGCTTTTTCACGTTCCTTAAAAGAAACTTCATTTTACCAATATAATCAGGAAATGGTGATGCGAATGAAAAAAGCTATGGAACAAGTTAAAGACAATTTGGAAGATATGAAAACCGAACAAAAAGAAAAATATGACAGAACAAGCAAAAATAAGACAAATTATTATTTAGGAGACTTGGTTTATGTATACAAAACCAACATGGAAGGGACAAAAAAGTTAAAACCGAAATGGAATGGGCCCTACAGGATTGTAAAAATTCTACCAAATAATAACATATGTTCTAAAGTATCAGTATAATGAAAAGGAAGAATTAGTACACCATAATAGAATGAAAAAAGGATTTTTTTCAAAACATTGGAAATCAGAGCCTATTCCTTCAGACGAAGAAATAGAGGGAACAATTTCACCAGTATATATCAGAAGACCATATGAATTTTATGACCTTTTTAACGACCGCAAAGGTTGGGAAGAGTGGAAGGAGTATTTAGCCCACTCTTGGCTACAAACTCTCCACAACAAACAAGAGAAAAAGGGAAATATTCGATGCTCATGGGATACTAGCGGTGAAAGCGATAGAGAGGAGCCTCAAACACAACCTAATCGTTTAAAACGTGATAAACCAAACGTGAAATCCAAAGAGGAAGAAAAATTGGATGGAACCGATGAATTATCTGATTTTCATACATAAGACTCACCTACAGTCTTAACACAAAAATGGATTTTGGAACAAACACCTTCTACCAGACGCGAGCTAACAGAATATGACACCGATAATTCTTCTACAGAAACAGATATAGCTAAACCTGGGCCATCGTTAAGAAAACCCTCCTTAAGAGAGAAATTATGGAGAAAAGTAAAGAAACCAGTAGGACAGTAGCTTCCTTCGTCAGCAGCACAAGCAGCTAAATCACTTATGAAAAAGGCCAAACATCATGAGAAACAAAGATTAAAGATATTTGACGAGGCAACAAAACCGAGCTCGAATTCAGAGTCCTTGTAAACCACACTATAGAGGCCACGGAAACACTTGCAAATATTATAAAGAAGAAAAAAAAAATTTGGACTCCAAACTTCGGACTAGGAAACGGAGAAAGGCAGAACAAGCGTAGCCCCCAGCCGATTAATATTTGAATAACATTAAATGATAACGGAAAAATAAACGACTAAAGAGCCTCTAAAGAAATATCTATATTTTAATAATGCCAAAATTTCATTCATAATATATCAAATAAATACGGTCTGATAGTAGAAATCAAATAGAGTGAAGCAAATATTTGCTTATATCCCAATTAGTCGACAAATAGATTGTGCCATTAAAAGCCAACATAAACCTTATCACGGAAAGCATTACACAGGGCATTAATAGGTGACTCGTAACTTTTAATGGATATAGTGAAACTAATAGAATTATACATATTTAGAATCAGCACTAAAAGTAGATTCTTTTGATATGTATATTGAAAAAATCATTTTGGGCTGAAATTGAACAAAAAACCGAGGAAGGTAGTTTACTGAAATAGGGTCATTGGAAGCTAGCAAATTTGGAGTTGAGCTCAATCACTCCTGGTCTCTCGTTGTTAAGTACATGCAATGCATCTACTGACCTTTGACTCTCTGAGGTGGCAACTCCAGTCGAATTTGAAAAAAAATTGTTTTGAAAGAAATTTAAAAATAATATCAATAAGAAAACAGCAAGAGTTTACATAAGTGCACTAAATGTATAAGCTAGCTGTAATCTTGTTATAATTAGTTATAGTCAAATATATAAATTTTCTTTATTGGTTACAAAAGGTAAAAAAAAATTAAGATAATAATTAAGCGCTATAAAAATTTAAGCGAAACTTAGAATAAGCTTAGAAAGCAAAAACGGTGCGAGGTAAAAGAAACGAAAAGTAATATAAAATTAAATTATAACCTAAAACTTACCAGGAGGTAAAAGCCAATGACAAAATCCACTAAAAATAAGCCAAAAATTAACCCTATCGTCACAGGCAAACCACAATAATAGTTCAAGGTAATAATTTTAACTCTAGCGATGCATTGGATCTGAGAAAACAAACTGGCACAGGAGTATCCTAGTTTAAACAATTGGTTTTCACCTGTTCCAACCCAAACACCCAAATCCCAATCCATTGAACCCTAACACAAACTAAACGTATCCACTTTTTCTTTGAAAATAAAATATAACATTAGACAACAAAAAAACTCGCAGTAATGAACATAAATTCATTCTTGTAATTCTCCCAGATTCAAGCTTATCAATAAACCACAGATAATGAGCACCGAATTCAAAGTTATTTAGCCTTGCGAGGGAATTATTGCCTCTCTTTCTTTGGCTAATAAAATAATAATTAAAGCTGGGAAAAATTGGCAACCAGTATATCGTAAAAATTGCATTTTTAGCAAGAAATGAGAACTAGCAAATGCGGGGCAAAACTTAATTAAAAGTGTTCTAAAAATCACCTGAAAAAATATAGTATTTTTCTAACACGAACACTTTCGGACGAAGAAATTTAAATAATTTCAAAAAAATACAGGTTGCAACAATAGACACCCCCACCCCTAAAAATAAAGAGATAATGAATTTGACCATAGTAGGGTAATCAGCATAAAAACTTGTAAAAGTTAGGAATAAAACATGAAACATATAAATATAGGCTTAAAAAAATACCTGTTTTACTGAAAAAGCTGAAAAAGACTTGGGAAAAAGCCTTAGGCTTCATTGAAGTAAATAATAAAAAAAGAGAAGGGTTCAAGTTGAAAATATAGCCAAACAAAATTAAAGGGAAAGAAATTCAACGGAGTCAGTTAAACTCTGATATACACGCATATTAAAACTGACCGAACGAGACTAGTACGAAAATTGTACTAAATAAGTACAAAATAAGTAGCATTAATACTACGGAGCCAAGTAGATATGCTCCAAGTAGACAGGAAAAGTTTTGCTCTCTTAGGTGGGAGTAGTTTTTGGAAAATGACTAACAGGGCATGAAAAATTAAAAGAAGGCACATAATAGCCTAAAGGACCTAAGTTGAAGTTGAAACTTAAGACAAGACCACTAAAAGTTGGGAAGTTAAAGTGAAAATAATCATTGTCACGTGTATGTAAAAAAAAAAATTACTGTGTGCCATGAAGGCAAGGTATATTTTCTTCAGAAGGGCCACTTTGTTTGATAACAGAATAGCCCAAGAGAAAACTGTGGCCACAAATAAAAAAAGTGTAGCAATACTATAGATAATTAATTAGTAAGTGTGCAGGTTCATAATAGTCCTTTTAGCTGTAGCTAATGACACGAGAACTTAGAAACTTTATAGGAGCTACCAGAAGGCAGTCCTGGTAACCAAACCTTCAGGGTGCAGGCACGAGTCAATTGATAGTGCCCAAACAGGTAAAAAGACGAATAGCTAAATTTTTAGCTTATCAGATCTAAGCTGTAAATGGAGCCTCATACCAAAAGGACATTAAAGCTAAAAAAGAGAGATTACAGGCAAAAACGTTATAAAACTGTCTCAGTCACCTAAAAATTCGAAAAGAACTAAAAAGCTCAAAAGTCTGAATAAACAAACAGACATATAGTAAGCTAAAAACAGTTAATGACGCAAATTGGTTCGAAATAGAACCAAAGTGGTAAAACAAAGATAAGAAAATGTATATAGTCGTATATGGAAAAGTTATATAGTGGTAACAAATGTTGTTGAGAAAATATATACAGTTATAAAGATATTTTGAAAACCCTTTATAAATATATATATATATTTATTTATTTATGCCCGCTTACAATGGAGAAATGGAGAAAAAAAAAAGCGGAGTACAAAATGAAACAAAAAAAGAAGAAAAACATGTTCAACACTAAAAATTAAATACAGGTATTTCATTCACAGAAACAGTTGAGTCAGCGGTGAGTCGTATAGTTTACTGAGGGATCGTCTTGAGGCTCTCCGTTCTAGATAAATCACCTTGGTTGATTGATCAATGATTCCATATATGGATGAGATCTCCGTGTTAGAAAATCTTAGTGGAAGTCCCAGCAAAAATTCTGCAAATCTGTAGTACGTGGTTCGTATTTTTCGACGCTCGGTGAGGGACAACATTTCCCACAAGGGTGATACATACCAGATGGCAGGAGAGACGACGGCGTTGAATAGTTTTGACTTAAAAAATCGATTAAATGACCACTTGCATTTGACAGCTTTTCCATATGCTGAGCGGATAGATTTACAGACTGATTCAGCCAACAAGCCTCTAGTTGACCTAGGCGTCTGGCCATACGTGATACCAAGGTAATTTAGGGACTGGGACTGCTGGATTCTGATACCGTCAAGGACAAGATTGGAATTGGTCAAGTTGGTGCCGCTAAAAACGATAAATTCGGTTTTCTCTATGTTGACTCGTAATCCTATTCTTCTGTATAGGGTCACTAAGAGACGAAGATTCTCTTGTAGACCCCTCAGCGTGCTGCTTAGGAGCAACAAGTCATCTGCATAAGAAATGAAACTTAGATCCAAGCCCTCCAAAAAGAATGTCCGAAAAGCAAATCTATTTACAGAGTAAATCGCAGAATTAAAGATGATAGGGTTTAGAGTAGATCCTTGCCGAACTCCATTGAAGAGCCAAATGCCTTCAGAAGACTTTTGCTTGTGGTGACCAGTAATTTTTTCCCATCCCAAAGCTAGACGAATATGCAAGTGGTAGTACCAGTCATGGAGAACAAGAACAATGTGGAGGTCGACTCCTGAATCTAAGAGGCACCACAGTGCCTGCGATTGGACGACAGAATCGAACGCAGCGGAAACGTCGACACTGCAGGCAAAGAGTGGCTTTTTAACTAAAGATGTAGACCTCATTATTCTTTTTAGTAGCCGATGGGCGTGTCAACAGCCTAGCCCATTTCTGAATCCAAGTTGTTTGTCTCCCATTAGAGCGTGCGACGTAATATGGGGCAACAGTACCTTCTCAAATACTTTGCTGATAACCGATGAAACTGTGATTGGTCTGTAGCTTTTACAAAGCAAGGGATCTTGATTCTTTTTCAGAATATTGGATGTGCGGCAACCATGAAAGTTGGCAGGTGTGAGTCCTTGCTCGATGCTCATTTGGAATAGTAAGGCTAAGTACTCATGTAGACGTTCTGTGCCGTGCTGTAGGTGCCTCGGAGTGATCCCTTCGAGCCCTGGAGACTTGTTCTTTTTCAATTTTCTCACAATTATCTCAATATACCATTTGGAAACAATGACATCAGTGCGGCGGAGTTTTGCACTGATTAATTGCCTATCTAACGTAGATTTATATATGGAGTACATCTCGTTGGGTGGTGGCGCAAGCACGTCCTTGTAATGATTTAATCAACTTTCATTAGGACTGGGACTTTGCACATTAGTGTCGGCCCTGTTAGATTGGAATCGCTTCCATAGGACGTTTGGGTCACTCCTGCAATCACAAGACAACTTCTCCGCTTGCTGGACTTGCATATTCTCGACATTACGCTTGAATTCGTTTTGGGAATGTTGAAAGCACTTAAAAACTGCTTCAGAACGGGGTTTGTCGCAGTTCTTCCACAATTCGAACCAGAACTTGGATCTCTTCTTGGCAGACTTGATATTTGGGCTATCTCATCCCTTTTTACGAGTGTTCGGGTACACTTTTGCCACTGGAACAGCGGTAGATTCCGCAAGCTTCATCGAATGAACAATTTCGGAGCAAAAGATGTTCAGGGCTCGTCTGTCTTCATTTTGGCCATGAGTAAGCAGGTGGAACGGTACTTTGATTTTAGCAAGAGTTGAGTCAAGAATATCTTTACAAGGACTGATCTATCCTTTGCCATTCACTCTTGATAAAACATTATCGCCCGGGACACCGCTTGTAGGTGGAGAATGGTACCATTAAGCTTATCCCAAGGTGATCGCTACAATTGTGTTCCGAGTCAACAATGGCTTTAATCCCGGTCGGAAGTAGGACATTTACGAAAAAGTGATCGATATCTGATGTAGCCAGGGATGCGCTGTGGACAAACGTGAAGGACTGGGATTTTGAAACCGGGGCCATAGCGAAATATGGCTTTATAAATATGGAATTGTTATCGTAAAAAAAGTGTAAATATAGAAATGTTAATAGCAAAGTCATGTTATATGAACTATTACCAAGCCCTGATATAGAGGCTAATCACAGTTATCATTTATAGTGTAAAGTCTATTTGTTGGAGTTGATTTTTTTTTGTAAATATTTTAGTTGCAGTTAAGACTTATCAGATAAAAGTCTTGATGGACTTATGTAAAAGTCGTACAAAAAACAAATATTGCAGTGATTAAATAAACTATTAGGGTACATAATTATTATTTGTTTTTAACAATTAAGTTATGTATCATATAACTTCTGTTAATATATATATATATATATATATATATATATATATATATATATATATATATATATATATATATATATATATATATATATATATATATATATATATATATATATATATATATATATATATATATATATATATATAATATAAATATATATATATATATATATATATATATATATATATATATATATATATATATATATATATATATATATATAAATATATATATATATATATATATATATATATATATATATATATATATATATATATATATATATATATATATATATATATATATATATATATATATATATATATATATATATATATATATATATTAGCCGGTAAGAATTTTAGCCGGTATATCTCCACGTATGTCTGTTAGAGAAATTTACCCAACTTTAAAAATTGTGCCGGCTGCAGGCCTTCGTGAGTTCTATATATTGTGGTTTATTTTTGGACTGCAGCAGGATGTTCAGCCTCGTTGTTTTGGTGATTTATTGTCCATTAGGTCTACTGTTCATTCTCATGATACCAGGGGTAGCGCGGACCTCTGTGTACCTTGAGGTTTATCGTCCCCTTCATTTTTTTTATAGAGGTAAGCGGAAATGGAATAGTTTGGAGAGTGATATTAAGACTTTTGGTGACCCCAATATTTTTAGAGAAATCATTAGGGAACTGCTTTTTGCTGAATATGAGTTTTGACTGATTAACTGATTTATCTTTGTGGGGGTTTTGTTGTAAGATGTTCCCAGAGGAAGTATAATATATGATATTATTTTGTATTTATTGTTTAGTGTGATGGTATTAGTGGTGTCGGTGGCCAAGTGTTTTTTGTTTTAAGGATTTTGTTTTCTCTACGTCCCCCACGGACAAGCTTTGCTTTTTAGAGGCAGCAATAATTTTTTGTTGATATGTTTTTTTCAATAAATCCTTATCCTTCTTATTCTTCTTATATATATATATATATATATATATATATATATATATATATATATATATATATATATATATATATATATATATATATAAGAAGAATAAGAAGAATAAGGATTTATTGAAAAAAAAACATATCAACAAAAAATTATTGCTGCCTCCCCTAAAAAGCAAAGCTTGTCCGTGGAGGAGTTTTAACGTGGAGGAGTTTTTCTTTGAGTTTTAACCATTGATTTAATGTTATATATAAATGTTTGACTTCGAGTCAACTTATAAATATTTTTATTGTGAAACAATCTGTTAAGTGATTAATAATTACATATTAAGAGTAAAAAGAGGAGAAAGTAATTAAAAGTAATTAACTTCCGTTAAAAAAAAGAATGCAGTGATATATATACAAATTTCCAGTGTTTCTTTTTACTATATATAGGTGACAAATTATGCTTTATGTGTATTCTAATGTGAATATTTATTTTAGATACAGCCTTAGCTTTTTTTGGAAATCAAATTTTTCATAACATCCTTTCGGGTCCATTTTTTTCAATCATTTTTTGACGCATTTTGGAAAGTAACAGATTTTGAAGCCACGTCAAATGTATCCTGATACTAACATCTCATACCATCAGAAACCAAACCATACCTGATCAACTGATATTTTGGAAACTGTATGCAGCATTACAGACTTTTCTAACAGTTCATCGTAAAGTGAGATAAAAATCAGAACTTAATTTAGGCCTAGAGAATGTGCTATATAGCCTCAAAGGCTTTATATTATTGAGATGTCTGAAAATGCTTTGTGCTGGAAAAATATGTGAAAATTTAAAAACCAAAATTGTTATGTGTAATTTATCCAAGGCATATTCTAATCCTGAAAAATAAACGGTATATCAACCACATCACACAGATAAATTAAATTATTAACGGGAATTAAATTTAATCTCAAATAATTCATAAACGTTTTTAACATAACTTGATATCGAATTTAAGCAGAACCACTAAAATAATGTTTGAGCCGCTTGGGGTCGAGCTAAGACAGAAGATGTACATGAAAGGGGTAAAAAGAGTATTTTTCAGTCTTAGCGACAGAGAAAAAGAGAAACAAGGATGATTTGAAATTAAAATCCTTTGACAAAAAAAAGAACATGGCCTATATTGTACAAAAAACATAACCCTAAGGAAAACCATAGAATGTATATGCATATAATGACCCAAAGATGGCAGCATAATAGCTGTAAAAAAAACTAAGTTGTTTTTAAAAGTTAAGTATTGAGAGTTTTGGGCAACTCTTCTTTAAACCGGGAGTATTGTGGTGAAGCCTTCTAATTAGTTCAATTTGCAATTTATTATAAATATATTAAGACACAAATACAAAGTTTAGAAATAACACTTTTATTAAGATAAGGAAATATCATTCACAATGTCTGATTAAAGGGATATTGAGAAATCAGTTAATCCTGGTGATTGTGTGGATTGGGTACAGGAAGGTGTGTTTGATAAAAATGTATAAAAGGTACATTTTATGGGAAGTGTGAAACTGATACTAAATTCATGCCAGACTCACGTCTGATCCGTTGCTTTAGACATGCTTTGGACTAATATTGGATCATTGTAAATGTCTAAGTATCATGTAATATGTTATTGCAGTTTTCTGAGACTTTTGGTCTACTTGGGAATGCCAGTCCCAGTAGAATATATATATCTGGTATTATTATATGTTAACTGAATAAAAGTATTGTATTATAGCCAACCTCTCTACAATCTACCTTTAGTCCCTCTAACATACCCAGCTGGTACGCCTCATTAGTTCGGTCATAGTCTAAGGCACGCTACAAACGTTTAAATACCTTAGGGATAGAGTTTATCTCCCCTATAAAGGGAGAATAAAGGCATCTACGACTACATCACCCAAATACCATAAAAACCACCTTACCACATATCTGGAAATCAATTACGCTGAACAAAATGGCTATCTCAAAATTTTGATTGGATGTGTTTGGGGCAATGATGGGCATGGGGGGGGGGGGGGCAGGTGCCCTCCAATCACTTTTAACTATTAAAAAGGGCACGTGCTCTGTCAAGATTTAATTGAGTGGGCCTGTCCTAAAGGGTTTACGACAATGCTTTATTTAAAAACTTTATATGCCCGCAGGATACCACTTAAGACCCTAGCCCTGAAAATGTTGGGAACGTGTCTTTCTCAAAAACATATTTTCAATCGGGAAATCTGTAGCGTTGAATGAAATGGCTATCTTAAAATTTTGATTGGATGTGTTTGGGGGAAGGACTGGCGTGGGGGGGGGGGCTAGTTGCCCTCCAATCACTTTCGACTATTAGAAAGGGCGCTAGCCCTTTGAGTTTCCAATCGAATGAGCCTATTTTGAAGTTTCTACGACAACACCTTCTATAAAAACCTTATATGCCCCCGGGACATAACTTAAAACACTTGCCCCTAGGGTTTTGGGGAGTGTCCTCCTCAAAAAGATATTTTCTATCTGGAAATCAATTACGCTGAACAAAATGGCTACCTCAAAATTTTGATTGGATGTGTTTGGTGGAAGGATGGGCGTGGGGGTGGCCCTCCAATCAATTTCGATTATTAAAAAAAACACTAGCCACTCCAATTTGCAATCGAATGAGCCCTTTTCGAACTTTCTACAGTTTCCAAGTTTCCAATTTGCAGTGCTTTTCGAACTTCCTACGACAGCTCCTTCGATACGAAGTGCCCGGGTATGGAGAAAAAAACAAAAAAACAACACATTGTGCCCACATCGTTCGGGGGGGGGACTAGTTGCCCTGCAATAACTTTCAACTATTAAAAAGAGCTCTAGCCCTTTCAATTTCCACTTAAAATTTCCTTTTTTGACTTTTCGATGGCAATGTTTTCTATAAATGGCTTATATGCCCCCAGGTGAAACCTTAACATCCTTACTCTGTGGGCGGGGTATACACGCCTTTCCCAAAAGCATGTCGACTATCCGAAAATCCACTATGCTTAAAAAAATGGCTATCTCAAAATTTTGATGGGATGTTTTTGGGGAATGATGGGCTTGGGGGGGAGGGGCTAGTTGCCCTCCAATCACTTTTGACTATTAAAAGGGCACTATCCCTTTGAATTTCCAATCGAATGATACTTTTTTGAAGTTTCTACGCAACGCCATCTATAAAAACCTTATAAGCACACAGGGTATAACTTAAAACCCTTGCCCCGAGGGTTGTGAGTGAGTGTCCTCCTCAAAAAGATATTTTCTATCTGGGAATCAACTACGCTGAACAAAATGTATATCTCAAAATTTTGATTGGATGTGTTTGGGGGAATGTTGGGCGTGCGGGGGCTAGTTGCCGTCCAATCACTTTCGACTATTAGACAGGGCACTAGCCCTTTGAGTTTCCAATCGAATGAGCCTTTTTTGAAGTTTCTACGACAACGCCTTCTATAAAAACCTTATATGCCCCCAGAGAATATCTTAAAACCCTTGCCCCGAGGATTGTGGGAGAGTGTCCTCCTCAAAAAGATATTTTCTCGCTGGAAATCAACTACGCTGAACAAATTGGCTATCTCAAAATTTTAATTGGATGTGTTTGGGGGAATGATGGGCGTGGGGGGCTAGTTGCCCTCCAATCACTTTCGACTATTGAAAAAGACACTAGCCACTCCGAATTGCAATCGAATGAGCTCTTTTCGAACTTTCTACGACAACTCCTTCGATACAAAGTGCCCGGTTGGAGAAAAAAAAACAAAACAAAAAACACATTGTGCCCACAGGGAAGTTCTAGTGCTCTTCTTAAGAGTCAAAAGTGATCGCAAGAAAATTACCCCCCCCCCCCCCGATCAAGTAATTGAAAGGTCCAGTGATCCAGTAAAAGGGTTGTAAGTTAGGCAATTCCTCCATTCTTTATATATAGTACATGTTATTGAGAAATGTGGGCATGTTTGACCTTTACTTTCCAAAAAGACGAAGTGCATTCAGGTGAGCCTCCAGAGAATGCTTGGGGGAGTGTTGAACTAAATCAAAGCATGTTATGTTATACGGACATACGGGTTGTCAAAAGGGCGTAACTGAGGAATGTCTCAGAATATTAATTTGGAACTTTCAGGAAATTATAAGGGAGATCATCAATTGACCAAAAAGCAGTATGTAAACGCTATTACAACTACCACCTTTCTACAGCTACTACTACTACTACTACTACTACCAATACTACTACTACTACTACTACTACTACTACTACTACTACTAAAAAAACAACCACTACTGTAGTGAGCACTACCAAGGCTGAGGATATTAAAATGAACATCTGAGGAAAAGTTGAGGGGAAAGTTGAAATAAATTAAAGTTTGTGCAAATAGATTGTCAAAAGATCGTATCAGCAATATTTTTAGAATAGCTTAACGTTTCAAAACGGAACTTCCAGGGCATCATTATGAAGATGCATAACTTACCGAAAGGTAACATGTAAATGATAATATTACATTACTATAACTACTATCCGGGTTGCAGCGGTAGCTAGCAACCTAGTAAGAGACGATCAAGCCCCATTGTGAAAACTACAATAGCCCATAACTCCTACAAATAGAGTCAGATCAAAACAAAAAGTACACTGTTAGACCAGCCTTGTCCGGAATCCCTATATAGAAAACTTACCGTCTCTTGGCTTTAATAGCAATGAAAATATTTTGGCTTGGAAATCAAAAAAAGGGGCTGTAACCACGATATTTTGCATATACGGCATCTTTTTTTCTTTTTTTTTCTTTTCCCCCGCAGATAGCTGGGCACTAGACTATCGTAAAGAGCTTCTTAATTGCTCACTTTAAGGGAAACTGAAGTATTTAAAAACATGTTGTAATTAAAAAAGTTAACTTTTAAAATATAATCATTTTTTTAAGAAAAACTGCATTTTTGTTTAACACTGTAGTAGGAAATGGTAATACCATCATCTTGCATAGGAAGATCAAAATAGTGCCTTTAATATTATATAAAGCATGTAGATATAGTTTCATAAAATTTAGTAAACAGCAACTCTAGCGGATAGTAAAGTAAAGACTGAACTCTAACCATCAGTTTTGCAATGACATCATGTGTCAGCATAATTTTGAATTGAACTTAACAGTATCTTCAAATATTTCTTTTAAATATCCGGGTTACAGCGGTAGCTAGCAATCCCGGTTGTAGCGGTAACTACCAACCTAGTAAGAGACGACCACGCCCCTTAGTAAAAAATGAAATAGCCCATAACTCCTAAAACTAGAATCAGAACAAAAAACGAAGTATACTATTAGATCCGCTTTGTCCGATACCCCTATATAGAAAACTAACTGTCTCTTGGCTTGAAGAACAAAGGAAATATGTTGGCTTGAAAAACAAGAAAAGTTGCTTGAACTACTATATTCGTCTTCGGCGGCATCTTTTTTTTCCGATTATGCAACACACATCTTTCGATCATAATTTTACATAAAGGATCGACAGAGTTCTTTATAAATTGGGACTGTGTAAGTATCGTGGGATATAATTAAACTAAGTAAAGGACAAACCTCAGAAAATCGTAACTTAAAGTTTTACGTAAAGTAAAAAGACGATCAATAGAAGAACAAACCATTGTATATATTTGAATTAGTTAGGTGCCTGATTCTTTGAGGTCCGTCTATTACTATTCCAAAGAAGAAAAGGCATAGGCTTTTTTCTGTTTGTAATCAAGGTTTTTCCGGGTTACAGCGGTAATTTGCAACCTAGGAAGCGACGATCACGTCCAATACTAAGAAATACAACAGCCCACAACTCCTGAGAAATAGTGTCAGATCAAAACAAAAGGTTCACTATTAAAACCAACTTGTATTAAACCTCTATATGGGACACTTACCGACCTGGATAATGGAACGCTGTAAGTAGACATGTTCCATTTTAAAATAATCATCAGCGATTCTAACCAAAATTTGGAATTACGGTTAACATTAATAAACTCTAAAAAAACAGTCTTCCACATATTTTTTTAGTGGCATATCGTTACCACAGAGCACGTTGAACTCCAATTCTTCACAGCCGAAGGAGAGTCCTCACTCCACAGTACTTTGGCAACTTGTTATATAAATACACCATTCAGTTTATGGTGCCTATGACAAGATAAAAATGCGTGAAAAACTAAACATACGATTTTGGAGTAATTAACTTTTCCGTCTCCTCCATTATTTTTTAGAATAAACTATATTAAAAACATATTTATTCCGTTAAAAAATGTCTATTAAAGAACAAACTTGAGCCAAAAGTAACCGATCTAAAAACAAATCTAAAAAGTAACTACCAACTGAGGAAGAATCATCATTTGAAGCTGATTTAGGAATGGTGAGTGTTATTTCGGCTAATTTTATTGGTAATAAGTTTAATGTAAAATTCTTGAAGGAAAAATATTGAAGGACGAACATTCAACATCACGTTGGCCTTATTAATTTTAGAGAGCAAACTGTAAAGTATAAAGACCAATTTTCCACTTCTCTGCCAGTTTTTTTGTGAAATTCCACAAGGAACTGGGATCGGGCCGCTGGGCTTCCTCCTCATGATAAATGAAATTGCTGCTGACATTACTGATATGCCCTTTTGAAAGGCTGTATATTCATATACTTCCTAAAATTTTCATCTTAATATTCTTAACCTTAGAAGTAGCTGCAATAGAAGTAGTACTTGTAGTTGTAACAGTACTTGCAGCAATATTAATAGCAATAGTAGCATATATATGTTGCCTTTTGGTCAGTTGGGCATCCCCCCCCCTTTATGATACCCTCGAAGTTTCATCTTGATACGTTAAGACATTCCAAAAATATTGCTGATTCACCCTTTTGACCCCCTTTTGACGCTCTTTTCATCTTAATACTCTTAGCCTTACAAGTTGTTGCAATTGAAGTAATGGTTTGATTAGTTTAGTAGTAGTAGCAGAAAAAGTAACTGTGGTAGCAGTATCAGCCGTTCCATGCTCATATTACCTTTTGGTCAATCGATCTTCGCCTTTAAGCATTTTCTTAAAGTTCCAACTTAATACCGAAATCCATTCTTGAGATACGCCCTTTTGACAATCTGCAAGCACTTAGTGTGTCTTGATTTAGTTCTAATGGCACATCAATATTCTGTAAAATGTTTACCTTCATATTGTTAGCCTTAATTGTACTAGTATCGTTGTAATAGTGGTAGTAGTAGGAGCAGTAGTAGCAGTAATAGTGTTCTATTAGTAAATTTGTGACAGAAAAAGAGATAAAATTTATGTTTGAAGAAAAAAGATTCGTCGAAGTACCTTAAGAACTGAATAACTTGAAGGAAAATAGATTTTAACTAATCTATAGGGGCGTTTTTGTGCCTAAGGCAGTGGGGGTTAAATTTCACTTTGGCAAAACTTAGCACATACTGTCTTTTGAATGCCAAAGTGAGATACCAAAGTAGAGCATATTTAAGAGAAATTTGTCTTCGGTAAAAGTTGACTAACACGATGCGAACTCCTGTCATTAGTATGATTATTATCATTAACGTTATGACAACAAAGCTTTGCAGCATTAATTCAAATTCTAATTCATTGAATTCAAAAACAAGACATAGCTATCGTGGGAAAAGCCCAAATATGATGTCTCTTAGTCATAGATAGCAAAATAAAATTGTCTTATAAAACTTCGTCAGGATAAATAAACTAAAGGATAAAAACACTTGAGATTGAGAATAAAATTGTCTGATAAAACTTCGTCAGGATAAAATAAACTAAACAATAAAAACACTAGAGATCATTGTAATATTTCACAAAGCTTGGCACAAAGCTTTTAATGTAGCGCATGCTGTTACAGTAGACTGGGGTCAGTGTCGGAACCTTCTCAGCCACTTCCCTGGGGGGGACGAGATCTTATAGGGACAAAAGGTGGGGAAGGAATGATCGGTAGATGGGATGTTAGAGGAGGGAGGAGCCAAATCTTAGGCATAATTTTTCTAAGAGGGAAGAAAGGGACTCAAGTTTAAATTCTTTCAGGTAAAAGGAGTAAGGCAGAGGGAAACCGCCATAAATGATTTGCAGCGATATCTTCTGAACTCGTTCTTTTTTATCAGTTACATCCTGGGTAAGGGCAAAGTGCCAAACCGGACAAGCATATTCAACTAAGGGATGGATGAAAGTGCAAAATATTAGTTTCAGCTTGTCCTTGGGAACTCAAAATGTGTTCGGTGTTTTTAGCATTTGGATTGCGCCGTTAGCTTTTTTTACAATTGTCTTTGTATTCTCCCACCATGACAGGTCCGAAGAAATCACCACACAAAGTAAAGTTATTTTATGACTTGTTAGCTCAGAAGCGATAGGGAGTTCGAAAGACGGTTCAGTATTCCGAAGAAAAGAAAATGTCGTGACCGAGCATCTGTCTTTGTTCACGACCATGTTTAGTTCTTCCGCCTCTGAGGTAACTTGGTCGACGAAACTAGCAGCATTGCTCTTCGAATCCTCAAATGCGACTTCCCTTAAGGACAAGTCGTCAACGTATTTTCCATCTGAAGGTGAACTGAATCAGAGCACACCATTTGTATGCAGGTTTTCAAAAGACCGAACCAGCAATATCTTAGGAACAGTTTGGTGTGTGAAGTTGAAACTTACAGGGCTTGTTGTGGGGGATGTTGAACTAACCAACAGACAAAACTTATATTTTAATGCTATTGCTTCTACTCATACTACTGCTACTGCTACTATTATTACTGCTGCTACTAATTCAACTGTTAATAAATCTAAGGCTGCCACTATTAATCCTACTGCTACTGCTACTACTACTACTGCTACTATTACTGATGGTACTACTACTGCTGCAACTAAAGCTACGAGTATTAGGGCGAAAAATTTGGGGAATAATTGAAACAGTATTGCACTAAGCAGAAACATACTATGCGCATACAGGTTGTCAAGATGGCGTACCACCATTTCAGGAATGGTTCAGGGACGGTGTGTATCACAAAATTGAAACTTTCAGCGTATATTGAAGTAGATCTTGAAGAAAACCAAAGGTGCTATGTGCAGGCTCCTATTAATGCTACTACTACTATTACAAACATTACTAATACACAAGCTAAGGGTATTCAGGGGAAGCTTTCAAGGAATATTTAGGCAGATGTTCAGCTAAATTATAACGAACTATGAGCATGTAGATTGTCAAAAGGGTGACGCAGCAATATCTCAAGAACGGCTTACATTGTGAGTTGGACCTTTCTGGCCACGTTGAGGCGGATTTTGAACTAGCCGGAAGGCAGTAGGTGTATACTATTAATACTACTACTACGATTGCTGTAACTAATAACGATGAGGTTTAGGCGAAAAATTTAGAGAACGTTTAGGGGGAGTTTCAATTAAACGAAAAACTATATGCATGCAAGTTTTAAAAAGTTCTTGTAAGCAATATAATAGGCAGTAAAGTGTTAACATGGACAGCAATAGCATAAAAACCTTTATAAGAGCTATTCTGTTTGGAAATTATAAAATCTAGTGCCCTTTTTAAAGAGTTAACAGTGATTGGAGAACAATCAGCCGTCTTCCCAATCCCATTAATTTTTCAAACACATCTAATCAATTTTTTGGGTTTAGGCTACTGCAACTATTTGCTTTTCTTAGAAAAACTTTTTTTAGATAAGAGTTTTCTAAATTGTTTTCTGCTCGTCTTCAATTGAAATTATTCTTTGTTTGGTAACGAAAGTTTTGCTTTTTTCGCTAGAGAAGATTTAAGATTTTTACTTGATATTTATATTTTGGAAAAGAATTTGCAACTAATTTTAATTATAGTTGTGCTTTAAAACTTCAGATAGATAGGTAGGGGGAATATTATTCAGATACATGAATTTAGATTCTGCATAATTTTAGGCCTTCTACAGGGCTGAAGCCATACTGAGCGCCAATCCTGTTGCATCCTTGAATATATATTGATATTGCACAAGGTGAAGTAAATTCAGAAAAATTCTGGGGTGGGGAGGGGAGGAGAGTTTCATGTCTCAGCAACCAGCCGAAATTGGCGTGAAGTAGCCAAAAATCAGTAAATTATGCTAATCAGTAAATAGTAGGTAAATTGTGTGAATATTTGGCAATATATCACAATTAGTTTTTGACAGTTCAGATAAACTATTACGTAAAAAAAGATAATAGATTATTCAGTCACAAGTTATCCTGAGATACGTTTTAATCTTCTGAAGTGCTGAAAACAGTCTTTCATTTGAGGCAGTTGAAACAGGGAACGTTAAGGCAATTTCAACGGTTTCTGAGATGGTAACAAAGGGGTTTTTGTTCGTTAAAGGTAAACAAGAGCTTTCCACGGGATTTCTGCCTTCATGGCCTCTGCCTTCTGCCACTCTGTAAATAAGATTTTGCCAAGGCTAGTCCTGACTCAGAGGTCAACTCGATGAATAACAGTGCAGAACATTCATGCACAAACTTGCTCGACTATGAAGTATAGACCATTTGATAATGTCGTTTTTCAATGAAGATTTGACAAGTTTGAAAATCTCACGATTCTTGTCTATCTGATTTCTTGCTCTAGCACCGACAATTGATTCAACATAAAAATTGAGAAGAAAACTGCTAATAGCAACTGAATGTCTTAGCTTTTTTATTTGAATTGTGCTCCAACAAATGGTTCGTTGTCCGGGTTTAAAAATATCGACTGTCTTCCTTTGTCAAATCACTCAATACTAACAACACAGAAGAGGTAAGAGTAGAGTATATACTTCTACTGTGACAAGCAAAGAAAAAAAATAATTTCATTCATTGCCATCTTTAAAGACTTGACCACGAAAGTTCTGGGATGCGCATCATGAATTTGATATAGACTTTATACAAAATTTGTATATGATAGAGATTGTATCTTTTATTGAATGGAGGATGAACAAAGACATAAACCTATTTAAAAAAATTATTTGTCCTTGAACTAAAGGCTAGGGACAAATGAGGTATGACAAAGTGGGGGAAACCAAATGAGGTCTTGGGGGGATTACCTCTACCACATAATAATTTACGTGCCAGATTACACCTACAAAATATATCACCTTTTATCTTGTTAACACACAAGCAACTCCAAAAATGCACAAACAGAGCAAGAGCTTTTCCTTCCGCTTAAATTTTTATTAATGTGACCAGTTTTAAGTTATTTAATGATGACAAAAATGTAGAGCCTCATCCCTTCACAGACCTTGGATCAGGCACAAACCCTAGAATGGTGGACAATCAGCCCACTCATACTTTAGATATTTAAAATTGTTTTGGTGAATATGTTTTTGATGAATCTTTAAAATGTGTTATTGACGAATTTGGCATATTTCCATGAAGCATTTGAATTATCAAAAAAGGCTGGCCCAAGGCACATACCCGAGAATTTTTCGGAAAAAAAAACTAACAAAAACTTGGGGAGGGGGGCAATAATAGAAAAAACACTTTATTTGATAGTTTTAATAAGGAGTACCCACAAATTCAATACAAATTACAATTTTTAGACTCTTGGCCCATTCCAAGAGCCCACATATCCTTGGTACGGACTGGTTATGCCTCTCTTAAAAGCACTTGACAACTTTTTTAGTTGTTTTTTTTTTTCAAAAAATCAGGATCAGACAAATTTTACTTACAAACTTTAGGCACGGTATCATCGGGATGATCCTTGCAATTCACAGGCATTTCGGTTCCTCCAGAAAGTTGCAACAAAATATTGCTGTGAAAAGGTGACTCGTTTGCACTTTCAATTTCATCTTGCTTTGGTTGCCTATGGTGCTTTTTCCTTCTATCGTCAATGTGAGTATCAACATGCTCTGCACTATAAAATACACGCACAATATATATATATATATATATATATATATATATATATATATATATATATATATATATATATATATATATATATATATATATATATATATATATATATATATATATATATATATATATATATATATATATATATATATATATATATATATATATATATATATATATATATATATATATATATATATATATATATATATATATATACGTGTTTTAGAATGAAATAAAGATATTGAGAAACGGGTAAAACTTTTAATAAGACATCGAACTTTGAAAGAAAAAACTATAAAAAAAAAATCATTCAAACTGTAATAAATAAAGAGCCATCAGAGCCCATAGGAATTTGGCGCCGTAGGGCGTCAAATCGAAGTTTCAGTGCTAGGTCTTTTTTTTTTACAGCGACAAGTAGCAAATCTGTCACCAGCCTTGCTGCAGAGGGGATCCATCCCTACGCCCCGTAATGCCCAACAGAGCATCAATCCACGGTGCTATGACGGAGTCAAATAATATTGAAGGTCCAAAAATTTCGGATTCATTTCGCGAATCCTTTGTCAACAGGAGAGAAATGGGAAGGATTACAAGAAGAAAAAGTTTTTTTTCTTACTTTTTGCATAACCTTTTACCCCGTTGATAAAGGCTTCTGGGTCTGAAGCCAAAACTTTCGGACTTTAATAGTATTTGTAAAAATACTTTTTGTGAACTTCCTAAGTTCATTGAACACCGGGGTTCCTCGCCCTTACACTCAACTATCCCTACTCTGGCTATATATTGGCCTCCCCTCTCAATGTGTCCTCATATTTTTTGGATTACTATTTTTAGTTACACATCGAGGCCAGCACAAGACCGATTCATTCATTCCCCGTCTAGTCGCAACATTGTCAATAGTATGTCTGTTCTGCCCAGAACAAGTAATCGTACCGTTTAAAACCTCTTTAAACTAACGGTGGGTTACACTGCTTAGACTGCTTAGACCCACGTGAAATCACTGTAATAAAACTTCTGTTGAGGTTGACGAGTCTCGGATGATGTGGAGAGCTTGACGCGGGAATTATTTTGGCATTATTAGAGCGTTTGACAATGTATGTGGGGTCTTGAAAAGAAGCAGCACAGTGGCCGATTTTTAAGAAATCCTGTTGGTTCAATGCGCTGATGCTGTGCCTGATGGTATTCCAAAGCGGCCACAGCGCTGACCGGCGTTGTTTTATCAGATTTCTCCGGATTCCTTCCCCATCTGGTCGCAACATTGTCAGTAGTTTGTCTGCTCTACATAGGACAAGTAATCGTACATTTAAAACCTCTTTAGACTGACGGTGGGTTACATTGCTTGGACTTCCAACGTGGAATCGCTGTAATCAAATGTCTGTTGAGCTTGACAAGGCTCGGATGATGTGGAGTCCTTGACTTGGGAATGATTTGGCCAAGGTATGTAGGGTCTTGAAAGAATGCAGCACGGTGGCCGATCTTTAAGATGTCCTGTTGGTTCAATGCGTTGCTGCTATGCCTGATGGCATTCCGAAGCGGCCATAGCACTGACTAGCGTTGTCTTATCAGAGTTTGTTGAAATAACGTTCAGATTTTAGTTAAAAGTTTGTTGGTTGGGGTTTATTTCCTTATGAAAAAAAAGCCGCCAAATCATCTCTTAATCAACAGCTACTACTAAGTTATGTTAAATATAGTTTATAATTTCATTCTGCGGTTTTGACTACGTGCTGAATGTCTACCACGACACTTCAGAATTATTCAAGTTTAATCCAGATGATAATTGTAGGGGATTAAAAAAATTTGGTTTTGCGCAACAATACTTGCATATCACAAGCACCCACTACTTTGGAACAATTTGCTATTTCGAACCCTAAAAATTTTGAAAAAAGGGTCTTGACTACGCAGGAACATTAAAGAATACAATACGTTACAGGAATCTTTACAGAGAACTGGAAAAGGTGATTTTCAATAAACTCTTGGTAAGTCTTATAAAAGACAATTGAAAACACTAATCACGTCTCGTCAACACGATAATGTACAGTTTTTTTGGCGAATTTAAATTGTGTACTAAACGTTGTCAATATCATGGCCGGTGAAATAGTAATGGCAGCCATATAAATTAGTCTTTTATTTTCTGTAGGCTAGTCGGACTTTTCTAGTCTTACCCATTTTTACCCCCTCCTTCCCGTACCGGGATACTGATAATCCTTTATATTAAGAAAATAATCCTGGAAAATTTCAGGTGAATGGACTCCCAAGGTCAAACATGTCCCCCTGATTGCCTGTTCGCATAACTTACTGCACTTATACCAGGGGCTCCGGGGACTATTTCATCTTTGGATGCAAATTTATTGATTTTTTCAACTATTCTGTGCAAAATGGGTATATTAAAATGTTGACCTGATGTCTTAAGGGATTACAAAAGGTTATTCCTCCAGATATCAATAAAATTATAGTACAGGAGCTGCCTATTCTCTATTCACTCTCAGCCTTTAAAAAAGTCACTAGAACTCTCAATTTCCGGTCGAGTAAGCATCCTTAAAAGTTTCGAAGACCAAAGGTTGGGAGGTGAGGAGAGGGCAACCCTCCTCCTATGCGAAAAAATTCTTCTCGTTTTAGGGTTTAGTGCTACTCTTTACTGTCGTATTAAAGGGGTAGAGCAGAAATATCCCAAAAATCTAGAGGGATTAGATATCAATTTCTACCTTCCCCTTCTTTAGAAATATTTTTACATTTATCTGAAGGTTCAATGAAAATTAGAATGTTTTTGACAATAAAGTCCGCTCTTTGAGTCTTCCCCCCCCCCCCCCCCCGAAACTACAAAATGACACAACGCCCCTCCTTCATAATAGTTGATGCACACTTACACATCATTGCACATAATTTTATGGAATATGAAGCAAATTAATTTAGCTAAATGAAGCTTTAAAATTAAGGTAAGAAACATTTTTCTGCGATAAGAAGGGAGACATCAGTAGTAAAGGTACAATGGTAGGTACGAGGGTGGTACCCATACAGCTATAACAGTTAAGAGCGGACAGTCCCAACATATAGCTACACTGCTTACAACAAGATAGTCTCGTCAATACAAGCAGACAGTGTAATGACCGGAATTCAACCACCGTGAAAATTTGTGCTGAACTTTGTTCAAATTGTGTGACGTCTCCTTTGTATGAAATTGTGAAATTCTTTATGTAATTTAATTTGTTTAATTAATCTACATAAATTAATTTATTATTAATTAATTTACATAATTACATTAATTTTTTTACATGTATTATTAATTAATTTACGATTTTTAACATTCTAAGTATCTTCCCATTGATTTTTATGAAATTTGTGTTTGATGTAGGAATCAAACGTGCGACCTGTGATTTCCTAAGGTAAAAGAACGACACGTTAATCGACTGAACCAACAAGCCATTGAACATATTATGATTTTGGAAATACATCCAATGCATTGTTTCTGGGACATTGCCCAACTGATGTTAAGCGTCACAATATCGTAGCAGGTTCATTCCATTGAACTGGAACAAGTTCAAGCACATTCGATTTATCAATTGGATTTTTGATAGGTGTTAAAAGTGACCTTGTTTCGGGGCATTTTTATGGCATCATCGTGAGAATATGCATACCACGAAGATTTGAGTTGCATACTAGACAAACAATTTCTTATGATACTTGGGCCCCAAGTCCTACCCCTATCCCTCAACCCTATCCCTCCGCCCTCCCTCCAACCCCCCCCTCCAACCTCCCACCAAACCCCCCTCCTCCCATCCCCCTCCCCCCCACCTTTTTTTTTAACTTTCTTTTAACTTTTTTTCAACTTTTTTTTAAATTTTTTTATGGTCATTGTACTGTCTGCTTGTACCTTGGTTTACCTTGTCACAGTTACATTCTCAAGATTTTTCAAAGTTCATTTTGAATTTCTTTCATTGAAATGTAAGAGTTGGATTATTTCAGTAGTGTTTTGTTGTGGTTTACCTTGTCACACTTACATTCTCTTGATTTTTCAAAGTTCATTTTGGATTTCTTCCGTTGAAATGCAAGACTTGGAATATTTCAGTAGTGTTTTGTCATGGTTTACCTTGTCACAGTTTAATTCTCTTAATTTCTCAAAGTTCATTTTGAATTTCTTTCGTTGAAATGCAAGAGGTGGAATATTTCAGTAGTGTTTTGTCGTGGTTTACCTTTTCACACTTACATTCTCATGATTTTTCAAAGTTCATTTTGAATTTCTTTCATTGAAATGCAAGAGTTGGAATATTTCAGTAGTGGAGTGTTGTGTTTTACCTTATCAAAGTTACATTCTCTTGATTTTTCAAATTTTATTTTGTATTTCTTTCACTGAAATGCAAGAGTTGTACTATTTTAGTAGTGTCATGTCGTGGTTTACCTTGTAACAGTTACATTATCTTAATTTTTCAAAAATCATTTTGCATTTCTTTCGTTGAAATGCAAGAGTTGGAATATTTCAGTAGTGTTTTGTCGTGGTTTACCTTGTCACAGTTACATTCCCTTGAATTTTCAAAGTTCATTTTGGATTTTTACATTCTCATGATTTTTCAAAGTTCATTTTGAATTTCTTTCGTTGAAATGCAAGAGTTGGAATATTTCAGTAGTGTCTTGTTGTGCTTTACCTTGTCGCTGTTACATTCTCTTAATTTTTCAAAGTTCATTTTAGATTTCTTTCCTTGAAATGCAAGAGTTGGAATATTTCAGTAGTTTTTTTGTCGTGGTTTACCTTGTCACAGTTACATTCTCTTGATTTTTCAAAGTTCATTTTGGATTTTTACATACTCTTGATTTTTCAAAGTTCATTTTGAATTTCTTTCATTGAAATGCAAGTGGTGGAATATTTCAGTAGTGTTTTGTCGTGGTTTACCTTGTCACAGTTACATTCTCATGATTTTTCAAAGTTCATTTTGAATTTCTTTCATTGAAATGCAAGAGTTGGAATATTTCAGTAGTGGATTGTTGTGGTTTACCTTGTCACAGTTACATTCTCTTGATTTTTCAAAGTTCATTTTGAATTTCTTTCATTGAAATGCAAGAGGTGGAATATTTCAGTAGTGTTTTGTTGTGGTTTACCTTGTCACAGTTACATTCTCATGATTTATCAAAGTTCATTTTGGATTTCTTTCCTTGAAATACAAGAGCTGGAATATTTCAGTAGTGTTTTGTCATGGTTTACCTTGTCACAGTTACACAAAAAAACTTACACACACACACAAAAACTTTCACACACAAAAAAACAAAAACATACACACAAAAAAACTTAAAAATAAACACAAAATTACACACACACAAAAACTCACACACAAACAAAAAATTACACACACACACACAAAAAATTACACACAGACAAAAACTTACACACACACAAAAACTTACACAAAAACAAAAACTAACACACAAACAAAAAAACTTACACACACAAAAAAACTAACACAAACACAAAATCTCACACTCAAAAAAATAATGACATAAACAAAAAAACTTACACACACAAAAACTAACACACACAAAAAAAATGACACACAAAAAAAAACTATCACACACAAAAAAACTAACACAAAAAAAAAAAAACCTTAAAAAAAAAAAAAAATTAAAAAAAACAAAAAAACTTAAACACAAAAAAAAAAAATTAAACAAAGAAACAAAAACTAAAAAAATCAAAAAAAAATAAATACACAAAAAAAATTAAAAACACACAAAAAAAATAACACACACACAAAAACTTATACACACACAAAAACTTACACACACAAAAAAACTTACACACACACACAAAAACTTACACACACACAAAAAATTAAACAAACAAAAAAACAAACACACACAAAAAAAAAAAAACACACACAAAAACTAACAAAAACTCACAAAAACTTACACACACACAAAAAAACTTACACACACACACACACAAAAAAACATACACACACAAAAGAACTTACACACACAAAAAAAATTACACACACAAAAAAACTTACACACACACACACAAACTTACACGCACAAAAAAAATTACACACAAACACACACACAATCTTATACACGCACACAAGAACTGACAAACACACAAAAACTTACACAAACAAACAAAAACTTAAAAACACACAAAACCTTACACACACACAAAAACTTACACACACACACAAAAACTTACACACACAAAAAAACTTACATGCACACAAAAACTTACACACACACACACACACAAACACTTACACACAAACAAACAAAAACTTACACACACACAAACAAAAACTTACACACAAACAAAAACTAGCACACAAAAACATACACACACACAAAAACTTACACACAAAAACTTACACACAGACAAAACTTACCCGCACACAAAAACTTACAAACACACACAAAAACTAACACACACACAAAAACTTACACACACACACAAAAACTTACACACACACAAACTTACACACACACACAAAAACTTAAACAAACACAAAAACTTACACACACACACACAAACATACACACACACACACAAAGGCTTACACACACACACAAGAGCTTACACACACAAAAGCTTACACAGACACACACACACAAAAACTACACACACACACAAAGACTTACACACACACACACAAACTTACACACACACACAGAACTTACACACACACAAAGACTTACACACACACACAGAAACTTAAACACACACAAAAACTTACACACACACAAAACTTAAACACACACAAAGAGCTTACACACACACAAAAACTCACACACACACACAAAGACACACACACACACAAAACACACACACACAAAGACTACACACGCACACAAAGACTTGCACACACACACACACACAAGAACTTACACACACACACAAAGACTTGCACAGACACAAAGACTTACACAAACACACACAAAGACTTACACACACACAAAAACTACACACACCCAAGACTACACACACACAAGAACTTACACACACACACAAACTACACACCCACAAAGACTTACACACACACAAAGACTTACACACACACAAAACTTACACACACACACACTAAAACTTACACCCACACAAAAACTTAAATACACAAAAACATAATATTTCAAACAAAAACTCAATTACACACACAAAAAAACTTAACCAAAAACAGAATATTACACACACACAAAAAATTAAACACACACAAAAATAAACACACACAAACAAAATAACAAAAACACACACGAAAACTTACACACACAAAAAAAAACTTACATACACACAAAAACTTACACACACAAAAAAAATTACACACACACACAAAAACTTACACACACAAAAACTTACACACAAACAAAAACTTACACACAAAAACTTACACACAGACAAAAACTTACACACACAAACTTACACACACAAACAAACTTACACATATACAAAAAATTACACACACACACAAAAACTTAATCACATCCAATAAATTACACACACACACACAAACTTCCACACAAACAAACAAACTTACACATACACAAAAAATTACAAACACAAACCAAACTTACAAATACACACACACACACACACACAAAAAAACATACACACACACACACACACACATACACACACACACACAAACACTTACACACACACACAAAAACTTACACACACACACAAACTTACACACACGCCACTTAGAGTGGCGCGCCACTCTATGTGAATCTAGATTAACCCAGCTTTTTGCATATCTCTCTCACTTATTTTCTGAGACGGGGGGGTCCCAGACAATAGGTGCCCCCTTCACCCTGTCACTTTCTACAGGTCTAGGCGTTTACCCCCCCCCCCACATCCATGGAAACCCCATCACTTGGAAAACACACCTTGTGTGTTTGTATGTGTGGTTTTTGTGTGTGTGTAAGTTTTTGTGTGTGTAAGTTTGTGTGTGTGTGTAAGTTTTTGTGTGTGTGTGTAAGTTTTTGTGTGTGTGTGTAAGTTTTTGTGTGTGTGTAAGTTTTTGTGTGTGTGTAAGTTTGTGTGTTTGTGTATGTTCTTGTGTGTGTTTGTTTTTTTTTGTGTTTTTTTGTGTTCATGTTTTTGTGTGTGTGTAAGTTTTTGTGTGTGTGTGTGTTTTTGTGTGTGTGTATTTGTTTGTGTGTGTGTGTGTGTATTTGTTTGTGTGTGTGTTTAATTGTTTTTGTTTGTTTAATTTTTTGTGTGTGTGTAATGTTTTGTGTGTGTGTAAGGTTTTGTGTGTTTTTAAGTTTTTGTGTGTGTGTAAGTTTTTGTGTGTAAGTTTTTTGTGTGTGTGTGTAAGTTTTTGTATGTGTGTAAGTTTTTGTGTGTGTGTAAGTTTTTGTGTGTGTGTGTAAGTTTTTGTGTGTGTGTGTAAGTTTGTGTGTGTGTAAGTTTTTGTGTGTGTCTGTGTAAGTTTTGTGTGTGTGTAAGGTTTTGTGTGTGTGTGTGTAAGTTTTTGTGTGTGTGTAAGTTTTGTGTGTGTGTGTAAGTTTTTGTGTGTGTGTGTAAGTTTTTGTGTGTGTGTGCAAGTTTTTTTGTGTGTGTATTTTTTTGTGTGTGTGTAAATTTTTGTGTGTGTGTAAGTTTTTGTGTGTGTGTGTAAGTTTTTTTGTATGTGCCAGTTTTTGTGTGTGTGTAAGTTTTTGTGTGTGTGTGTGTGTAAGTTTTTGTGTGCGTGTGTAAGTTTTTGTGTGTGTTAGTTTTTGTGTGTGTGTGTGAGTTTTTGTGTGTGTGTGCAAGTCTGTTTGTCTGTGTAAGTTTTTTTGTTTATTTTACTTTTTTTGTTTGTATAAGTTGTGTGTGTGTGTGTATGTTTTTGTGTGTGTGTAAGTTTGTGTGTGTGTGTTTTAGTTTGTTTGTGTGTGTGTGTCAGTTTTTGTGTGTGTGTAAGTTTTTGTGTGTGTGTCAGTTTTTGTGTGTGTGTGTGTAAGTTTGTGTGTGTGTGTGTAAGTTTTTGTGTGTGTGTGTTTGTTTGTTTTTGTATGTTTGTGTATTTTTTTGTGTGTGTGTGTAAGTTTTTGTGTTTGTGTAATTTTTGGTGTGTGTGTGTAAGTTTGTGTGTGTGTGTGTAAGTTTTTGTGTGTGTAAGTTTGTGTGTGTGTGTGTAAGTTTTTGTGCGTGTGTAAGTTTTTGTGCGGGTGTAAGTTTTTGTGTGTGTGTAATTTTTTGTGTGTGTTTGTGTAAGTTTTTGTGTGGGTGTTTGTTTTTGTGTGTGTGTGTAAGTTTTTGTGTGTGTGTAAGTTTTTGTGTGTGTGTAAGTTTTTGTGTGTAAGTTTTTGTCTGTGTGTAAGTTTTTGTGTGTGAGTTTTTTTTGTGTGTGTAAGTTTTTGTGTGTGTGTGTGTGTAAGTTTTTGTGTGTGTGTGTTTGTAATTGTTTGTGTGTTTTTAATTTTTTGTTTCTTATTAAGTTTTTTTTTTTGTGATAGTTTTTGTGTGTGTGTAAGTTTTTGTGTGTGTGTAAGTTTGTGTGTGTGTATGTGTTTGTGTGTGTGTGTGTGTGAGTTTTTGTGTGTGTGTAAGTTTTTGTGTGTGTGTGTGTAAGTTTTTGTGTGTGTGTTTTTTTTTATGTGTGTGTTTAAGTTTTTTTGTGTGTTTTATTTTTTGTGTTTGTTTTTGTTTGTGTGTGTGTGTTAGTTTTTGAGTGTGTGTGTGTGTGTAAGTTTTTGTGTTTGTGTGCAAGTTTGTGTGTTTGTGTGTAAGTTTTTGTGTGTATGCAAGTTTTTTTGTGTGTGTAAGTTTTTTTGTGTGTATAATTTTTTTTGTGTGTGTAATTATATTTGTGTGTGTGTGTGAGTTTTTTTGCGTGTGTTATTTTGTTTGTGTGTGTGTGTAATTGTGTTTTTGTGTTTTATTTTTTTTGTGTGTGTGTATGTTTTTGTGTGTGTTTTTGTTTTTTTGTGTTTGTCAGTTTTTGTGTGTGTGTGTAAGTTTTTGTGTGTGTGTGTGTAAGTTTTTGTGTGTGTGTTGTTTTTTTTGTGTGTATGTAAGTTTTTTTGTGTGTGTAAGTTTTTTGAACTTTGAAAAATCAAGAGAATGTAACTGTGACAAGGTAAACCACGACAAGACACTACTAAGTTTTTGTGTGTGTGTAAGTTTTTGTCTGTGTGTAAGTTTTTGTGTGTAAGTTTTTTGTGTGTGTGTGTTTAAGTTTTTGTGTGTGTGTAATTTTTTGTGTGTGTTTATTTTTTTGTGTGTGTGTGTAAGTTTTTGTGTTTGTGTGTAAGTTTTTGTGTGTGTGTAATTGTTTGTGTGTGTGTATGTTTTTTTGTGTGTGTAAGTTTTTGTGTGTGTGTATTTTAGTTTTTGTATGTGTCATCTTTTGTGTGTGTGTGTAAGTTGTTGTGTGTGAGTATGATTTTTTTTGTGTGTAAGTTTTTTTGTGTGTGTATGTAAGTTTTTGTGTGTGTGTAAGTTTTGTGTGTGTGTGTGTAATTTTTTGTGTTTGTGTAATTTTTTTTTTTTGTGTGTTAGTTTTTGTGTGTTAGTTTTTGTGTATGTGTGTGTTTGTTTTTTTGTGTGTGTAAGTTTTTGTGTGTGTGTAAGTTTTTTTGTGTGTGTGTAAGTTTTTGTGTTTGTGCAAGTTTTTGTGTGTGTGTGTAAGTTTTTTTTGTGTGTGTGTGTGTGTGCAAGTTTTTGTGTGCGTGTGTAAGTTTTTGTGTGTGTGTAAGTTTTTGTGTGTGTGTGTGAGTTTGTTTGTGTGTTTAATTTCTTGTGTGTGTTTAAGTTTTTGTTTGTGTTTAATTTTTTGTGTGTGTGTGTGTAATTTTTTTTGTGTTTTTAAGTTTTTGTGTGTGTGTGTAATTTTTTGTGTGTGTGTGTAATTTTTTGTGTGTGTGTAAGTTTTTGTGTGTGTGTGTGTGTGTGTGTAAGTTTTTGTGTGTGTGTGTTAGATTGTGTGTGTGTGTGTGTGTGTGTGTGTGTGTGTAAGTTTTTGTGTGTTTGTGTAAGTTTTTGTGTGTGTGTGTAAGTTTTTGTGTTTGTGTAAGTTTTAGTTTGTGTGTGTAAGTTTTTGTGTGTGTGTGTAAGTTTTTGTCTGTGTGTTAGTTTTTGTGGGTGTGTAAGTTTGTGTGCGTGTGGATGTTTTTGTGTGTGTGTGTGTGTACGTTTTTGTGTGTGTGTGTAAGTTTTTGTGTGTGTGTGTGTGTGTGTAAGATTTTGTGTGTTTGTGTATGTTTTTGTGTGTGTGTGTAATTTTTCTTGTGTGTGTAAGTTTTATTGTTTGTGTGTAAGTTTTTGTGTGTGTGTGTAAGTTTTTGTATGGGTGTTAGATTTTTACATTCTCATGATTTTTCAAAGTTCATTTTGAATTTCTTTCGTTGAAATGCAAGAGTTGGAATATTTCAGTAGTGTCTTGTTGTGCTTTACCTTGTCACTGTTACATTCTCTTAATTTTTCAAAGTTCATTTTAGATGTCTTTCCTTGAAATGCAAGAGTTGGAATATTTCAGTAGTTTTTTTGTCGTGGTTTATCTCGTCACAGTTACATTCTCTTGATTTTTCAAAGTTCATTTTGGATTTTTACCTAATCTTGATTTTTCAAACTTCATTTTTAATTTCTTTCATTGAAATTCAAGTGTTGGATTATTTCAGTAGTGTTTTGTCGTGGTTTACCTCGTCACAGTTACAGTCTCATGATTTTTCAAAGTTCATTTTGAATTTCTTTCGTTGAAAAGCAAGAGTTGGAATATTTCAGTAGTGGATTGTTGTGGTTTACCTTGTCATAGTTACATATTCTTGATTTTTAAAAGTTCATTTTGATTTTTTTTCATTGAAATGCAAGAGTTGGATTATTTCAGTAGTGTTTTTTCTTGGTTTACCTTGTCACAGTTAGATTTTCTTGATTTTTCAAAGTTCATTTTGGAATTTCTTTCATTGAAATGCAAGAGCTGGAATATTTCAGTAGTGTTTTGTCATGGTTTACCTTGTCACAGTTACACACAAAAACTTACACACACACACAAAACTTACACACATACAAAAACTTACACACACACACAAAAAAACTTACACACACACAAAAACTTACACACACACAAAAACTTGCACACACACACAAAAACTTACACACACACACACAAAAACTTACACACACACAACAACTTACACACACACAAAAAGTGTGTGTAAGTTTTTGTGTGTAAGTTGTTGTCTGTGTGTAAGTTGTTGTGTGTAAGTTTTTGTGTGTGTGTGTAAGTTTTTGTGTGTGTGTGTAAGTTTTTGTGTTTGTGTGTGTATTTTTTTGTGTGTAAGTTTTTGTGTTTGTGTGTTAGTTTTTGTGTGCGTGTAAGTTTTTTTGTGTGTGTTTAAGTTTTTGTGTGTGTGTTAGTGTGTGTGTGTGTGTGTAAGTGTGTGTGTGTGTGTGAGTTTGTTTGTGTGTGTGTAAGTTTTTGTGTGTGTGTGTAAGTTTTTGTGTGTGTGTTAGTTTTTATGTGTGTATGTGTGAGTTTTTTTGTGTGTGTTAGTTTCTGTTTGTGTGTAAGTTTGTTTGTTTGTGTTATTTTTTGTGTGTGTTTTAGTTTTTGTGTGTGTGTGTAAATTTTTGTGTGTGTGTGCAAGTTTTTGTGTGTGTGTAAGTTTTTGTGTGTGTGTATGTTTTTATGTGTGTGTAATTTTTTGTTTGTGTATTAGTTTTTGTGTGTGGTTAAGTGTTTGTTTGTGTTTGTGTGTTTGTGTGTGCGTGTAAATTTTTGTGTGTGTGTTAGTTTTTGTTTGTATGTGTAAGTTTTTGTGTGTGTGTAAGTTTGTTTGTTTTTGTGTTATTTTTTATGTGTGTGTAAGTTTTTGTGTGCGTGTAAGTTTTTGTGTGTGTGTGTGTAAGTTTTTGTGTGTGTGTGTGTAAGTTTTTGTGTGTGTGTAAGTTTTTTTGTGTGTGTGTAAGTTTTTTTTGTGTGTGTAAGTTTTTTGAACTTTGAAAAATCAAGAGAATGTAACTGTGACAAAGTAAACCACGACAAGACACTACTGAAATATTCCAACTCTTGCATTTCAACGAAAGAAATCCAAAATGGACTTTGAAAAATCAAGAGATTGTAACTGTGACAAGGTAATGCACAACAAGACACTACTGAAATGTTCCAAGTCTTACATTTAAACGAAAGAAATTCAAAATGAGCTTTGAGAATTTATGAGAATGTAACTGTAACATGGTAAACCGTGACAAAACACTACTGAAATATTCCAATTCTTGTATTTCAACGAAAAAAATTCAAAATGAACTTTGAAAAATCAAAAGAATGTAACTGTGACAAAGTAAAGCACAACAAAACACTACTGAAATATTCCAACTCTTGCATTTCAACGAAAGAAATTCAAAATGAACTTTGAAAATTCTAGAGAATGTATCTGTGACAAGGTAAACCATGAAAAAACACTATTGAAATATTCCAACTCTTGCATTTCAACGAAAGAAATACAAAATGAACTTTGAAAAAATAAAAGAATGTAAATGTGACAATTTAAACCACGAAAAAACACTACTGAAATATTCCAACTCTTGCATTTCAAGGAAAAAAAATCAAAATGAACTTTGAAAAATAAAGAGAATGTAACTGCTACAATGTGAACCACAACAATCAACTACTGAAATTAACCAACTCTTGCATTTCAATGAAAGAAATTCATAATGAACTTTGAAAAATCATGAGAATGTAACTGTGACAAGGTAAACCACGACAAAACACTACTGAAATAATCCAACACTTTAATTTCAATTAAAGAAATTCAAAATTAACTTTGAAAAATCAAGAAAATGTAAAAATACAAAATGAACTTTGAAAAATCAAGAGCTTTTAACTGCGTCAAAGTAAACCATGAAATAACACTACTGAAATATTCCATATCTTGAATTTCAAGGAAAGAAATCCAAAATGAACTTTGAAAAATTAAGAGAATGTAACAGTGACAAGGTAAAGCACAACAAGACACTACTGAAATATTCCAACTCTTGCATTTCAACGAAAGAAATTTAAAATGAACTTTGAAAAATCATGAGAATGTAAAAATCCAAAATTAACTTTGAAAATTAACTCTTGCATTTCAATCAAAGAAATTCAAAATAAACTTTGAAAAATCATGAGAATGTAAGTGTGACCAGGTAAACCACGATAAAACACTACTGAAATATTCTAACTCTTATATTTCAACGAAACAAATTCAAAATGAACTTTGAGAAATTAAGAGAATGCAACTGTGACAAGGGAAACCATGACAAAACACAACTGAAATATTCCAAGTCTTGCATTTCAACGAATGAAATCCAAAATGAACTTTGAAAAATCAAGAAAATGTAAGTGACACAAGGTAAACCACAACAAAACACTACTGAAATAATCCAACTCTTGCATTTCAATGAAAGAAATTCAAAATGAACTTTGAAAAATCTTGAGAATGTAACTGTGACAAGGTAAAACAAGGTACAAGCAGACAGTACAATGACCATAAAAAAATTAAAAAAAAAGTTTAAAAAAAAGTGGGGTGGGGATGGGGGGGGGGAATGGGAGGGGTGGGGGTTTGGTGGGAGGGTGGGGGGAGGGGGGGGTTGGATGGAGGGTGGAGGGATAGGGTTGAGGGATAGGGGTAGGACTTGGGGCCCAAGTATCATAAGAAATTGTTTGTCTAGTATGCATCTCAAATCATCGTGGTATGCATATTCTCACGATGATGCCATAAAAACGCCCCGAAACAAGGTCACTTTTAACACCTATTAAAAATCCAATTGATAAATCGAATGTGCTTGAACTTGTTCCAGTTCAATGGAATGAACCTGTTACGATATTGTGACGCTTAACATCAGTTGGGCAATGTCCCAGAAACAATGCATTGGATGTATTTCTAAAATCATAATATGTTCAATGTCTTGTTGGTTCAGTCTATTAGCGTGTCGTTCTTTTACCTTAGAAAATCACGGGTCTCACGTTCGATTCCTACATCAAACACAAATTTCATAAAAATCAATGGGAAGACACTTAGAATGTAAAAAATCGTAAATTAATTAATAATACATGTAAAAAAATAAATAATTAATGTAATTATGTAAATTAATTAAACAAATTAAATTACAGAAAGAATTTCACAATTTCATACAAAGGAAACGTCACGCACTTTGAACACAGATCAGCACGAATTTTCACGGTAGTTGAATCGGCCATTACACTGTCTGCTTGTCTTGACGAGACTATCGTGCATTATAGATCTATGGTGGGACTGTGCGCTCTTAACTGTTATAGCTGTATGGGTACCACCCTCGTACCTACCATTGTACCTTTACTACTGACATCACCCTGCAGCACCCTTATTCAGGTTTTTTCTGAATGAAACGAGATGAGGTAGTAATTCTTACCCCTCCCCCATATCTCTTCCTAAATTTATCTGAAGGCTCATGGAGATTTAGGAGATTTCTGCATCGAAATGTGCTCTTTTAGGCCTCTGGCATCTGCCCGTCTACACGATGCCCCACCACCACTCCTATATTATTACTGATGTACGATTATACATTTTTCTTCGTTCTTTTAATTGCCTGAATTTCACTTTGGCTGCTCAATTGCATATTTTAGGGGAATTTTATAGGGGAATTTCCCATAGGCGGAATTTTGCGGGGGGAACAAGCCGAACCATGGCCCGAGGACTTCGGACTCAAAGTTTCGAATTGATCAGGAACAAAACTTTGTGGCTCATATCTCGGCCTCTAGCCCCGCGCTTTTCCCACAGCAAAATACTGATGACCTTCTTGACCAAGAAAATACGCCACTGAACTCCCAAGATCAAACACGCCCCCCTTTTTCCGCTATTAAATATATCCCTTAAGAACTGACAGTTCGTGTTATTTACGACCAGTATCCCATGGGCTCTGGGGGCTATATCATCCTTGGATGCGAATTTATTGATATTGTCAACTATTCTGAACAAAATGGGCACCTCGAAGGCCGACATTCCCTCCCCCTGGAAATTCCTCCAGAAAAAATTTCCCGCGGATGTTTACCCCTGGATAATTCCCGACATGAAAAATTCATCCATACACAAAACTAAGCAGTCACAGAGAAAGTACAAAATAGATACTTCAAAATGTGAATCGGTTTTGGAAAATTAGCTGGTTGGTCTCCAGTCACTTTTACTTTTTTTAAAAAGGAACTAAAACTCTCAATTTCCGATCGAATGAGCGTCCTTCGAGGTTTCCAGGACCATGAGGGGGAGGTTGGGGATGTGAAGGGGGTAGCCTCCCTCCTAAACGGGATAAAGTCTGCTCTTTTCGGGGTTTAATGTTACTCTATACTTTCATAATAATGGTGTAGATCAGGAATAGTCCTCGAAATCAAGAAGGATTATATATTAATTCCTACATCCATCTCCCATTCCTTAGAATTAATTTTGTATTTATTTGAAGACTCATTTAGAGTTAGGATGTTTTGCACTAACATGCATCCTTTGAGGCATATGCCCCTCTCACTAACTACAAAAAAATTCGAGAGCCCTACTATAGAGGTTTATGACTCTCATCTACAAAAAATTGGAATTTTGAATTTTTGCCAGAAAGATCACAGGTGCGTGTTGTTTGTTGTTATTTTTTTCCTAAGGATGATTGTATCGAACCAAGGGCCCTAGAAGGTAGGGAAAGGGCAAATTATAACAATAATAAAAACTTTAAGTATCATTTTAAGTAGCCAAACAGATCGGAAGGCAACTAGCCCCTTCGCGTATCCCTTTTTTCCCAAAGACCATCCGAATGAAATTTTGAAACAATCATTTGGTTCATCATATATGCACGTCCAAAAAATATGCACGGGCCGTATTTCACTTTTTCCTTTTGACTCTTAAAAAGGACACTAGAACTTTTGATTTCCAATTGAATGAGACCTTCCCGAAGATTATGCGACCACCCCTTCCATATGAAGCGCCTCTGGTAAATAATAATAATAACACATTGAAGCCTTATGGCCCTTTACAATACACAACGCAAGACCATTGTCTAATGATCTGGTTTGTCTCGTTCCATTTTTACTCAGAAAATGTGATAAACTGTATGATTCCATTCATAATTTCCCCATTTTGTCATGAAAAAGGATTGTTAAATCATAGGCGGCGCAATAGCACTGCCTAAGTAAAACGCAACGTGGGCACAATGTATTATTTATTTATTTTTGGTTTTCGTTTTTTTTTAGACCAGGGCACTTCGTATGGAAGTTGTCGTAGAAACTTCGGAAAGGGCTCATTCGATTGGAAATTAAAATGGCTAGTGCTCTTTTTAATAATCGAAAGTGATTGGAGAGCAACCAACCCCCTCCCACGCCCATCATTACCCCAAACACATCCAGTCAAAATTTTGAGATGACCATTTTGTTCAGCATAGTTAAAAGGTCCGGAAATTATGTCTTTGAGGATGACACCCCCCCACAGCCCTCAGGCAGGGGTTGTAAGTTATGCCTTGGGGGCGTATAAAGTATTTATAGAAAGGGTGGTGGTAAACGCTTCGGAGGAGACTTATTGGATTGGTAATCAGAAGTTCTAGTGCCCATTTTAAGAATCAAAAGTGATCGGAGGGCAGCTAAACTTTGGAAAACTTTGGAGGGGGCTCATTGAATTGGAAATCAGAAATTCTAGTGGTTTTTTTATGAGTCAAAATGATCGAGGGCAACAAGCCCCCCCCCCCTTTACGATTTAGTTTCCCCAAATGCATCTGATGAAAATTTTGAGATAGCCATTTATTTAAAAGCAGTCCATAGACTACATAACAAGGCATTTGGGAATGACACAATCCTTCGGATCTGGGGGCAAGGATTGTAAGTTGTGCCCTAGGGACATATAAGCTTTTTATGGAAGGGATGGTTGTGTGAACTTTAGAGGAAGCTCATTTAATTGGGAATGTATAGTTCCAGATCCCTTTTAAGAGTACGAAATTGATGGAAGGCATTTAGCCCCCCTCCCTGACACCCCCTTTTCCCCAAACGCTCACGATCAAAATTGCGAGACAGTCATTTTGATGACATTAGTCCAAAGAACATATAACAATAGCTTCAGGGTGGAAATTACTCTCCAGAGCCCTTGGGCAAGAGTTGTAAGTTATGCCCGGGCATACAAGGTTTTAATGGGAGGGATGGTGGCATAAACTTCGGATCGGATGGAGCTCATTTGATTTGACGGAAGATCTAGTGCCCTTTCAAGAGTCAGAGCAACCAGCCTCTCCCCCATAAACCTATCATTCCCCAAAACCATATCCAATCAAAGGTTTACGAGAACTATTTTGTTCAGCATTATTGAAAGGTCTAGTAATTATGTCTTTGGGGATGTCAATCTCCCCACAGTCCTTAGGTTATAGCCTGTAAGCTAGACAATTCGTTCATTGCTTACATATAGTATATATTATTGAGAAATTGATGCATATTTGAACTTTATCATTGGCAGCGGAACAGCGCTGCCTGAGTAAAGAGCAATATGGACACAATGTATTATTTTTTTTTTTTTTTAGACCAGGGACCTTCGCATAGAAGGAGTTGTCATAGAATCTTCGAAAGGGGCTCATTTGATTGGAAATTGAAAAGGCTAGTGCCCTTTTTGATTGTCCAAAGTGATTGAAGGGCAGCAAGCCCCCCCCCCCCCACCCCGCGCTCATCATTTCCCAAACACATCCAATGAAATTTCTGTTGACAAAATGGCTATCTCAAAATCGTTCAGATATTCATCGTAATGAATATCTCGGTTATTCATTGTAATTTCTATTCATTTTGAGTTTCAATTATTTATTGATGGTGATTTGTGGTAGTTTTGCGCTTGGAAGGTTATTTGAATTTTTTCAGCTCATTTTTGGCTCAGTGGAGCTCTTTACATTTTTTGAAAGTTTTTTCAAATTCCTTCTGCTAAAAATCAGACATCTAGTTATTTTGTTGCCCCTTAGGACATCTGACCGACATTTGGATGTACCTATTTTGTACTTTCTCTGTGGCTACCCAATTTTGCACATGGAGGAATTTTTAGTGGAGGGGGAAGAATTTTTCACGGGGGAGAATTTTCATCAGGGGAATATTTTACGGGGGGAGGGAATTTTGTGCAAGGGAGGGTTCTTCCAGGGAAATTTCCGGGTGGCACAACACCTACTACCCCTTTAAATGTTGATCAGATTTCCTAAAGGGGTATAAAAAGACTAGATATCAATACAGGTTGCAGGACCGGAGTTGATTGCTCTCCAGTCAGTTTTACTTTTCAAAAAGGAACTAGAACTCTCAACTTCCAATCGAATAAACATCCTTCGAAGTTACAACTACCACAAAGAGGGGGCTACCTCCTCCTATAAAGAATACGTTCTCCTCGTTTTAGAATAGAATAGAATAGAATAGAATATGATTTATTGGCTAAAATAGCACAAAAGCTAGCATAAGCACGTCAGAATTACCATAAACAAACAAATGTTATGTGATAAACATAAAACAAAAAATTTAATCAATAATAAAACAGATGTCAGGGGAAAAGTTATATCAATTATTAAAATAGGAAACAAAATAGGGGACAAAAGAGTTTTTGTATCTCATGGTCAACATTTGGGGATACAGGTCCAGTTGGGTATTTGGAGCTTTAAGAGCATTGCGCCTTGTATTAGGAAGGGTTGGGGGATCTTCTTTAAAGGGAGGAAGAAAACGTCGATGATAGTCAGAATTAAGGCACTTGAGACCAAAGTTCATGGTAAGGATGTGACGTCGTGATTCCAATGTAATAAGTTCAAGTCTAGCCAAACCTTCATTGTATGTAGTATAGGCCGTCCCCAGAATAATTTTTACTGCTCTTTTTTGAATACTTTCAATTTTAGAACATTGGTCTTTGGTCAACCAAGGGTGCCAGACAGGGCAAGCATATTCCAGACAGGGTCTTATATAAGAACAGTAAATTATTTTAAGGTTTTGGATTGATATGGAGAAACGTTTGAGAAGAGAGAAAGATTTAAGGAGAAAACAACCTGACTTAAATAAGCGGGAACTGTGGGAATTCCATTTAAGGTCGTTGTCCAACTGCACACCAAGCAGTTTAACAGTATTTAAATTTGGTATGCAAAGGTAATTATTGGTAGGGGGTATATTTTTTAAAAAAGAAAATAACATGAAACTGCTTTTGGGTATGCTTAAGTTGAGTTTAACATTGTCAAGATCATTCTTGAAATTGTTAATTAGTGAATCGAGTCTAACATTTAAAGTATTAGATGTTTGATAAAGGTTCAGTAATGTCAAATCATCCGCAAATTTAAAAGAGTTGTCAAAACATGGTAAAACATTATTAAAAACTATTAAAAATGCTAAAGGACCTAACTTAGTCCCTTGAGGTGCTCCACAGGAAATCGTGGAACAACCTGATGAATCCCTGTTAGAGAGGCCTACACAGTGCTCACGGCCAGACAAAAATCTAGCTAACATAGGTAAGACCAAATCTCTTTCCCCTAAAGCCCCTTGCATTATCTGTAAATGTCAAATGATCCAAATTGTTGAAGGCTTTGCTAATATCAGCAAAAAAAGCCTCAACGTAGGAACTCTTTAATTAAATATTCACTGAAATCAAGAGGAGTTAAATATCAATTTCTAACTTGGGGTGGATTTCTAACTCATAGGAAGAATATTCCTTGGGAAGGTAAATTCCGGAGGTGAATTTTCCAGGGGAAATGCTACACTGGGGGGATTTGACAAAATTACAATACGATTTTTTTTAAATTGTCTTACATTCTCTTTGCCAAATTTTACATGTGGGGGAATTTTACACGGGGGGAATTACCCAGGGGCTATTTTCCGCGTATTTTGAATTCCGTGAAATAACTTACACGGAAGGAGGCATTTCTTGAGTGATGGAGAAACCGATAAGAGATTAAAGTCTTATTCAAATGAAAGAATGCTATGAAAAATTGTTCAGGCTGAATTGTTCGCCAGTAATTTTACTACGAGGGGGGATTTTCAGCGAGAATGGAGCTGTCTGGAGGGAGTATCACGGGAGGGGGGGGACACTTTACGTTGGATGAAATCCCCCATGGGGGAGTTTTCTATGAGGGGAGGAGGGTATATTTCATGGAAGATGAGCCAGATTTACCGGCATTATTTGAAAAATGGTGAGAAATTAAATAAAAAACAAGTGTTTTTAATTGAAAGTAAGGAGCAACATTAAATCATAAAACGAACATAAATTATTCCATAAATGAAGGGTTGGCCCCTCCTTGCTCTTTACGCTAAAGACGGACTATTTGTCCCAATTTTTTAAGAGCGACTACTGAAACACGGGGCAGTTTAATTAGAATAGAAAGCTTTTTTAAAAGTGGTAACAGCTTTAGCGTAAAGAGCAAGGTATTTAGAAGAAAGCAACCCTTCATATACGGAATAAATCTGCCAAAATTAATAAACAAATTTCGTTTTAATTTTTCATGTACGTTGAGCCAAATTTGAACCTGTATTAGTTGAAAAAGCTTCAGGTTGAAATAAATGTTTCGTTGAAGGTTGAAAATAAACGTTCAGGTTGAAAATAAATGAAATAAAAAAAAAGTTTTTTTTAACTGAGAGTAAGTAGCGACCTTAAAACCTAAAACAAACAGATATTATTCGGAATATGAAAGGGGCTGTCCCCTCCTCAACGGCTCGCTCTTTAAGCTAAATTTTGGCTCTTTGTCACAACTCTACTTTTTAAAACGATAAAGAAAAACTTTAGCGCAAAGAGCGAGGCGTTGAAGAGGGGACAGCCCCTTTCATATACAGAATAATTTCTGTTCGTTTTAAGTTTTAATGTCACTTCTTACTTTCAATTAAAAAAAAATATTTAATCATAAAAAAGAACGAATATCACTGTTTTTTGCTTAAAATTGTGATTGTGTGAAAATCTCCTAGTATTTTCAGAATTAAGTAAGATACGAGAAAATATACCAAATATTCCACCACTTTGAGCTGAGATTCAGCAAATTATTTATTGTCTGTTTTACCGAAGTTGTTACGTAGCACATTTTGATTACCATTGCCAAATTTTATTAAAAAGTATTCGTAAATTTGGAATTCTTTTCATTATACCTGCTTAGCTAGGTAGAAGGAGAACACAAAAATAGATGCGTCTTTCCGCGTTCTACCAGAATATACTAACCAGTTCCTTCACAAATTTTGTTTTGAGCCCTTAAGGGACCCATGAAGTGACATCTCGTTTTATTTGCCACTCAAAAGTGGTTACCGAAAATTCTGAAAATCATTGAAAAAACCATAAATACTTACTGGTATCAATAATAAATGTGCAGTACTTTGCTTACCCTTCATCCTCCTTGATGGGTAAAAGTAAAGCCCGACCATAAATATTCACAAGGTTTTGCAGAATACCGCGACTTCATTCTTTCTGCGTGCCGATTGATCAGCGTTCGTCGTAAAATGATGAGGAAGAAGATAATCGTTCTATTGAAAAACAAGGTTTGAATATGTAGAGTGAATTGTTTATTTGTCCATCAGTAGGGGGGGGGGGAGTGAAGAAATTCACGGTACTTATGTATTATACCGCCAACACTCAAGTTTACGCTGTGTAAAGTTCGAGGAGCAACCAGTTCTATCTCTCTGCATTAATTAAAAATTAGCTTACGTTCAGTGGAAAACAAGTGGCGGGTGACAAACTACAGTGGAATTAAATAATTTGGGCTATATATTTACATTTTAGGGGGAGGGGGGTTTTTGTTACCCCCCCCCCCTCCTAACGTGCTAGAATATAGCTCAAATTTGTTTCTAAAGTATTATATTTTCATCATGTTTTTGGTATTTTCATTAGGATTAACCTAACTTCACTTCTTCATTGTTGGCGGTAAAATACATAAGTACCAAATCCACTTTTAGGAATGGAATAAGCAAGTATTTATGACTGTATTAACGTAGAGTTTAGAATTCCTGGGAACCATGCTGTAATACGGAACGAGGTGACACTTTAAAAGGTCCTTTTAAGGGCTCAAAATAAACTTGGCAAGGAAGTGATTAGTATATTTAGAAAGAGCGTAAAAAGACACATCCAGTTGTGTGTCTACCTTCTACCTTTCTAAGTAACAGAAAAAAACTCCAGATTTACATCGGCTTTCATGGCTTAGTCAAATTTTCTTTGACCCCCATTGACTGGCATCCGAAAATCTGTTAACTACAATTATTCTGCATGTTATGAAGTAAGAATGTATTCTAAACTTGTTTCCTTCTCAACCGCAAAAACTCTAGGCTTATACCGACTTCCGTAAAAACAAGATGTCAGTTTTTAGAAAGAACGGCCTGACCTGAAGCATATGGAGATACAAAAAAGCATATAACATATTATAGGTAAATATTTGGTTTAAAAATAATAATAAAACTGTATAATAATAATAAAACTGAATAATAATAAAATAATAATAAATATGGGAAGTACCTCCAGTACGTTGTTGTTTCAATATCTGAATCACCTCCCATGATTGGATTCTAAAATATCCATAAAGCTGAGGCAATCAGATCTCATTCACGCACAACAGCTAATGAAAGACTGTTGAAATGAAAGAAACGAATCAGATAGATAGTCGAGTTTGAAGTCTAACTTTTCATCACAAGACATTCTTTTGCTGTGGATTATTTACTGCTGAATATTTACACATCTACACCAAGAAGAGGAAGCCCCCCCCCCCCCCCTTATACCGATTGGTTCAAATTACCAGCAAGGGTAAATTGTGGCAAACACCTTCTGAATTCTTCTAACAGCTAAAAAAAATATTCGCAACTTCTTCCGCTCTAAAAGTGTTAGGAAGAAGAAGGTTTATTTCGAGCGCACTTATTTGAATTTTTTTTTCAAAATGCAAATAAATTACGTCCATGAAATAAGTATTACAGAGAAAAGATAAAGAAAGATACAAAACTGCTGGTTTTTTTTTTGGGTTGAATCGGATTATTCGCTGGTTGGAAAAACAAAATTTTGTTTGTGTTTTGATTGAATTTTTATCAGGCAGATACGGAAAAATTTATTTGCGAGAGCATGTAAAGTTTAGGGAGGAGACCAAATTCAAATGAATCCAATTAAATTGACAAATCATGCGAAAAAACTTGAGAGTCGTCAAAGTTCTGAGATTTCAGGGTGGGTGGGGGGATCATAAAGGCCGCTACTCTACGTACGGTCATGTCTTGTACTACTTCATAATATGGAAGCAAAGCTTTTACTGGGGTATTTTATTATTTGATCGCTTTATGGTTATTCTGTAAAACTGAGAAGGGTAAATTACCAAATCCTCACCAAATAAACCATCCTTGGGGTGGAGAGGGTGATCTCGTACGCCAAAAATGGCGATCCAATCTTTAAAAGCAAGAGCAATATTTGTGCAGGGGACAATTTTCAATCCCAGCCAAAAGATGATCTATGCAAAAACGAGACACATGAGGAGGTAATTATAAAAGGAGGCTTGGTGCCCATCGCTCCATACCCCCAGATACCGATATTTTTTTACAATTTACCTTGCATTTCATTATATTCTCCGTATAATTTACCTATTTTTGACACCTATCCAAGGATGTGCTGTCGCTAAGCTCTCAAAATAATGTCCGAACCGTACCGTAGCCACGCCAGTCGATTAAAGAGCTAAAACTTTTGAATGACATTCCTAACCAGGGGCTTCGTTCGGGAGGGGAGGGCGCAATGGGGGCAGTTACCCCCCAGTAATGTGCAGAAAAAATTATTATATATCTCATGCCCCATGACAATCCAAATATGGACGCCTCTTCCCCCCAATAAAAATGCTGAAGATTCCCCCTGCTCCTAACCCCCCCCCCCAACACTCTTAGCATCAATAGTAAAAACATAGACAAAAAATACTCCCACGAATCAAGAATGATTCGATATTAACTTATGCCACCACCCCCTTCTTCTATATTTGTCTGAAATTTAATGAGAGTTAGTATACTTAGGGATTAAAATGCACTCTTTGGGGTATAACCCCCCCCCCCCACCCTAACTATAAAAAGATCCACCACGCCTCCTTCATAATGGTTGATACACACATACACGCTCTATATAATTTTACTATGAAGCTCTTAAGTTTAGTTAAATGAAGGTTTAAAATAGATACTAGAAACATTTTTCTGCAATAATAAGAGATATATCGCCTCACAGCACCCTTCTTCAGACTTAGTCTAGATAAAGAAAGGCGAGAGGTTAACTCCCCCTCCCTCCCTACAACCATACGTTTTCTATACTTATCTGAAGGATAAATAGTTTCTTAGACCACACTGCTTTTTTCTTTACAAACAATTAAGAGAGAAAAAAAGGGGTTAATTTAAACAAAGCAGTAGAACAAAACAAAAGATAGAGGGAAACAACAACTAAATTTTAAATAATAAAAAAAATCCGAATATTTGGACTCCACATCCGGGAGCCTTTTTCAAAGGAAAAAAAAAAAAATAAGGAAAAAGATACACTTTTTTTTAAAACGAAATCATCTAAAGAAAACGTTAACTAACACTCAAGAAAAAAAAACAAATAAATACAACTTACATTTTAAATACTTTCAGAACTGCAAATATTGTAGTTGTAATACTGCATTTGATAAGTCAGACAATTACAGTGTTTGTAGTTTTGGAAGTTTTAAATGTCTGGATAAATGTCCATATTAACCATCAATCTCGAATGGACAAGTTGCCCCGAATTGTTTGACGTTTGAAAGCTGAACTATTGTAAACTAAGAAAAAATTACAAACGAGGCATATAGTTGGCACCGGGGTCGTGCGTTTGATTTTATCCATAAGTGAGACTCTATAATATAACCCAGGCATAAATTGCTTCTGGCTCACGTGATGTTGGATTCCATGTCTCTTCGTTAGAATTATCTTTGGAGGCCGAAATAAAAATTCAAAATTTTCCCTGCATTTCTTGGTAAGCAATCTCAGAAAGATCAATATGATTAAAATTGTTTACTTTTTTTTAGGAAAACATCGATCTTAACTAAATTCCCTGGAATTTTGGTGGTATATACAGATACTCCCCAGATAGGGACTTATTTGAGACCTGCTCTGATCTATTTCGTGGGAAGACAGAAATTTCTTAAATCTTTCTTTCATTACACGTCTCCCCAGAATGGGGTTGTCTGCTAGTTATGATAGCTTAATTAAGTATATCTCATTTTAGCATTATTAATTCAATTCCTACCAAAATTTCAGCATTGTTGTCTACCTTTAAATCCATCCCTTTCAAGTTAAAAGAAAAAAGAACACTTGGCTAAAGAAAGCTTTCAATTTAAATTCGTTTTTTTTAGGTAGCCGGCAGACCATGGGCGCCCAAAAGGGGGGGGGCTACCCCCCCCCCCCTGTCTGAATGACGCTGCCTTATATTTTTATATTGAAATTTCTATTATACAGCATTGGCAGAGCAGATTAGACCAGGTAAGCCCCCCCCCCAAAAAAAAAGAAAAAATCAGCTTATAGGTGCCCATGCGTCTGACTGACCGTATTTCAAACAGAAGGCTGTACGAAAAGTGTGGTTCAATCACAATTTCTAGGGCTATAATGAGAGAAAGGTTGAGATGGCTTGGGCACGTTCTACGGATGAAGGATGACAGATTGCCGATGGTTGTTCTTTTCAGCCAACCATCTAGGGCTAAATGGAAATCAGGTCGTCCGCGGTTGGGGTGGGAGAATGTCATAAAGAAAGATTTAAGGGAAATGGGAACTTACTGGGAGGGTGCAAAGAGAGAGGCTTTGAATAGATTGAGATGTAGAAGGAGCGTGCCTAGCTGTGCTGGCCTCAGGTGGCTTGGTGCTAGGATGAGTTGTTGTTAGTAGTAGTAGTATTAGTGAAGTGCATAGGAAGATGAATGATATTTAAGTGCCAAGGCGATCGAAATAAAAACACCTTTTGCCCCCTAGACCCATCTTAGGTCTATACACTGGTCTATACATCTTAGGTCTACCCCCATCTCAAGTCAATTTCCTAAGATTTTTATTTTGGCTGTTTCTAGACTATGAACTTTCTAGGACAGTACCAAATTTTGTTAGTGCTGCCACGTAGAACTGTGATTTCGTCCGTAAAAGTTCAAGTATCAAACAGTTCGTGGTGACGAACTGTAAGTAAGGAGCGACCCGGCTCAATGGTAACCGAAACTCTAAAAAACGGAATTTCGATACCAACAGATCCATCAAAATGATAAGGTTTTAATGTTGATTTCAAATATATAAATTTCATCAAGTTTAATCTTACCCATCAAAAGTTAAGTGCCTGAGAAAATTTGGCTGATTATAGAAAAAGGGGGAAGAACCCTCTAAAAGTTATAGAACCTTAATGAAAATCACACCATCAATTCAGCGTATCAGAAAACCCTACTGTAGAGATTTCAAGCACCTATCTACAAAAATGTGGAATTTTGCATTTCTTGCCAGAAGAAAGATCACAGATGCGTGTTTGTTTTTTTGTTGTTTTTTTTCCCAGGGGTGATCGTATCGACCCAGTGGTCCTAGAATATCGTGGGAGGGCTCATTGAAAAGGAAATTAAAAGTTATAGTGCCATTTTTAAGTGACCAAAAAAATGGAGGGCAACTAGGCCCCTCCCACGCACATTCTTTTCCCAAAGTCACCCGATCAAAATTTTGAGATAGCCATTTTGTTCAGCATGGTTAAAAATATGATAACTAAGTCTTTTAGGATGACTTAATCCCCCGAAATCCCCGGGGAGAGGGCTGAAAGTATGAACTTTACCCAATGTTAACATATAGTATTGGTTATTGGGAAGTATACAGATGTTTTCAGGGGGGATTTTTGCGGGTAGGTGGAGGGGGGTCGGGGGCTATAGGGGAGGATCTTTCCATGAAGGAAGTTTTCATAGGGGAAGGGACATTGCTATGAAGGGGGCGCTGGATTTCCAAGCATTATTTAAAAAAAGATCAGAAATTAAATAATAAAACAAGTTTTTCAACTGAAAGTAAGGAGCAACATCAAAACTTAAAACGAACAGAAATTATTGCGTATATGATTGTGTTCACCTCCTAGTCAATACCTCGCTCTTTAAGCCAAAGATTATTCAGTACTCTCATAAGAGCTTTTTATTCTAACTAACGGCATTTTTTATTATGGGTTAATTTTTAAAGAATTGGAAAAAAATTCTAACTTTAGCTTAAAGAGCGAGGTATTGACAAGGGGGCGAGCCCCCTAATATACGTATTAAAAATATATAAATATAGAAATACTTTACGTAAGTTAATTCGTAAGTTACGTATATTTATTACTAATAAAAAAGTTCGTAAATAAAATTAAACAAGTTTTGAGAAAGCCATTTAACCAAATAAAAGTAAAATTAATATTCAAATTTTGTTTTAATTATTCGTGTACGGTAAGTCAATATCAACGCCTGTGTTAATTCTAAAAGATTCAAAAATTGAATAAAAAAAACAAGTGTTTTTAACTGAAAGTAAGGAACGACGTCAAAATTTAAAACGAACAGACATTAATCCGTATATGAAAGGGGCTGTTGCCTCCTCAACGCCTCGCTCTTTACGCTAAAGTTTGAATTTCTCATGGCTCTATTTTTTTTTTACAATAAAAAAATTTAGCGTAAAGAGCGAGGCGTTGAGAAGGGGACAGCCTCTTTCATACACGGAATAATTTCTGTTCGTTTTAAGTTTTAACATCGCTCCTTACTTTCAGTTAAAAATAACTTGTTTTTTTTTTAATTAACAATATGTTGATTCCCAAAGACAATAAACCTTAAGGAAAGATAAACCGTCTTAAGCTGCTTGGTGGCAGTAGAGGTCTAAGTTATACTTTGCTTGGCCCAATAGCAATTCCCATGCTATGATTACCAGACTGGTTATTTGGCAGTGTATAATGTGGTCAAACATGTTTTGAGAGTATGGTCGTAATAATATAATGTGGTCAAACAGGTTTTTTTCTGTTATTAATAAGAATTTCATAAGAATGTACGTCATGAGTTCACGTGCACATTCTTAAAAAACTGGTATGATATAAAGTAGTCAAACATTACACCTTTTCAAAGAGAGTGAGTATCCTCTCACATGGCATTATACTTCTACCGGTCATATAGGAATTCCCATATTATTCTATCGCGCCTCTAATGCGATAACTTGATTGGTGATTGGGATTTGAATAAAAGGAATACTTTAGCTTTCCAAGGCAGATTACCAGACTTGTTATTTGGCAGTGTATAATATGGTCAAACATGTTTTGAGAGTATGATCATAATTATATAATTTAAGCAGACAGGTTTTTTCTGTTATTAATAAGAACATGTTAAATATTCGGGTAAACATAAGACTATAAATAAGGCTATTGTGCCTTTCTGAAGTTTCTGTGAGAGGCGGGGGTAAGTATTTAGTTTAAATAATTCTAGGAGGAATTCAGTTTTGTGGTTGGTGTGGAAAAATGGTACTTGTTAAATATTCGGGTAAACATACGACTAAGAAACGCTTCACTATAAATAAGGCTATCGTGTTTTTCCGAACTTTCTAGGATGGGGGTAAGTATTTAGTTTAAATAATTCTAGGAGGAATTGAGTTTTGTGGCTGGTGTGGAAAAATGGTACTTGTTAAATATTCGGGTAAACATACGACTAAGAAACGCTTCACTATAAATAAGGCTATAGTGTTTTTTTGAACTTTCTAGGGCGGGGGTAACTATTTAGTTTACATAATTCTAGGAGGAATTGAGTTTTATGGATGGTATGGAAAAATGGTACTTGTTAAATATTCGGGTAAACATACGACTAAGAAACGCTTCACTATAAATAACGCTATCGTGTTTTTCCGAACTTTCTAGAACGGGGGTAACTATTAACTCTAAATAATTCTAGGGAGGAATTGAGTTTTATGGATGGTAAGGAAAAATGGTACGTGTTAAATATTCGGGTAAACATACGACTAAGAAACGCTTCACTATAAATAAGGCTATCGTGTTTTTCCGAACTTTCTTGGGCGGGGGTAACTATTTAGTTGAAATAATTCTAGGAGGAATTGAGTTTTATGGATGATATGGAAAATGGTACTTGTTAAATATTCGGGTAAACATACGACTAAGAAACGCTTCACTATAAATAAGGCTATCGTGTTTTTCCGAACTTTCTAGGGCAGGGGTAAATATTTAGTTTAAATAATTCTAGGAGGAATTGATTTTTGTGGGTGGTACGGAAAAATGGTACGTGTTATTCGGGTAAACATTCGACTATAAATAAGGCTATTGTGTCTTTCCGAACTTTCTGTGAGAGGCGGGGGTAAGTATTAAGTTTAAATAATTCTAGGAGGAATTGAGTTTTGTGGCTGGTATGGAAAAATGGTACTTGTTAAATATTCGGGTAAACATACGACTAAGAAACGCTTCACTATAAATAAGGCTATTGTGTTTTTCTGAACTTTCTAGGGCGGGGGTAACTATTTAGTTTAAATAATTCTTGGACGAATTGAGTTTTATGGATGGTATGGAAAAATGGTACTTGTTAAATATTCGGGTAAACATACGACTAAGAAACGCTTCACTATAAATAAGGCTATCGTGTTTTTCCGAACTTTCTAGGGCGGTGGTAACTATTTATTTTAAATAATTCTAGGAGGAATTAATTTTTATGGATGGTATGGAAAAAATGGTACTTGTTAAATATTAGGGTAACCATACGACTAAGAAACGCTTCACTATAAATAAGGCTATCGTGTTATTCTGAACTTTCTAGGGTGGGGGTAACTATTTAGTTTAAATAATTATAGGAGGAATTGAGTTTTGTGGCTGGTGTGGAAAAATGGAACTTGTTTAATATTTGGGTAAACATACGACTAAGAAACGCTTCACTATAAATAAGGCTATTGTGTTTTTCTGAACTTTCTAGGGCAGGTGTAACTATTTAGTTTAAATAATTATAGGAGGAATTGAGTTTTGTGGATGGTATGGAAAAATGGTACTTGTTAAATATTCGGGTAAACATACGACTAAGAAACGCTTCACTATAAATAAGGCTATCGTGTTTTTCGGAACTTTCTTGAACGGGGGTAACTATTTAGTTTAAATAATTCTAGGAGGAATTGAGTTTTATGGATGGTAGGGAAAAATTGCGCGTGTTAAATATTCGGGTAGACATACGTCTAAGAAACGCTTCACTATAAATAAGGCTATCGTGTTTTTCCGAACTTTCTAGGGCGGGGGTAACTATTTAGTTTAAATAATTCTAGGAGGAATTGAGTTTTGTGGCTGGTTTGGAAAAATGGTACTTGTTGAATATTCGGGTAAACATACGACTAAGAAACGCTTCACTATAAATAAGACTATTGTGTTTTTCTGAACTTTCTAGGGCGGGGGTAACAATTTAGTTTAAATAATTCTAGGAGGAATTGATTTTTGTGGGTGGTACGGAAAAATGGTACGTGTTAAATATTCGGGTAAAAATTCGACTATAAATAAGGCTATTGTGTCTTTCTGAACTTTCTGTGAGAGGCGGGGGTAAGTATTTTGTTTAAATAATTCTAGGAGGAATTGAGTTTTGTGGCTGATGCGGAAAAAATGGTACGTGTGGGGGAAATTAAGTTTTGAGGGAGGTAAAAATGGTAATTATTTAGTACCCGGTAAACAGGTTACTTGAAATGCTTCATTAGAAATAGTTTATTGCTAATGATACCTCCTCGACAGATATTTTTTATTGTATTTTATAGCTACTAGCCAAACGTTGCTCTGTGTTTGTCACACCAACTAGTAAATGTTTATCGGGGTTTTATTTTTTCTGTTCAATTATTTTCAGTGTTAGCCAATATAATTCCCTCATTAATTTATTCTAACTTAACTTGTTCGAACAGAACTTTTAGGATAAGAATTCATTCCCTCGACTAAAGCAGTTTATTCAAGTAAAATGGTGTACAAAAGACAATAATTTCTCCATCTTTTTCTTCTTCTTATTTTTATTTAGCTAAAAATTGCGATGTGTTTGTCACACCAACTAGTAAATATTTATCGGGCTTTTATTTTTTTCCGTTCAATTATTTTCAGTGTAAGCCAATATAATGCTAGGGGGAGTAAAAATGGTAGTTATTTAGTACCCGGTAAACAAGTGACTTGATATGCTTCATTAGAAGTAGGTTATTGCTAATGATACCTCCTCGACAGATATTTTTATGGCTCTAACAATTGTACTCTATGCTTGCCCAGAGACACGATGTGGCTTTCCCGCTATTGCTCTATGGCCGGTTATCGACACTACCTAGTTTATTGCATGTATTAAAGCAGTATTTTTTACACAGTGGAACGATAAACACATAATTAATATCTCTAAAAAACTGAAGATGAAGCATTTTAAGAAAGTGTGTTCACATGATAGTGTCATTGTAGCATTGAATAATGACAAGGAGAAGTATTTAAACTATGAAATAAGTAGAAGTGGTAGCACTATCGGAAACGTATGCGTGCATTGTCATGACAGTAAGGAATTGAATTTCTTTGGAGTACCAAAAAAATTCAACTCTTACTATGGTGGATATGCGAGATTGAGATCTCCGGAGATGATTGCACTCAAAGAGAATGCCAACATAAAAACAATAGTTGATAAAGAGGGGTATCTTCTTGCTAGTGCTTGTGGTAACATGTTACCCAGTGTTAAACCATATCGTCAGCTTTCGGGTATTAGCATTCGAATTAAAGCAAAAACGAAAAGAAAGGCCTACTCTTCTACTAATTTCATAAACCATATCTTGTCTACGTGCCGGAACTGTTACCTGTGTAAAAATAGCGTGATAATAGACTGTGAAATTGCCAGAAAAATAAAAAGGACATTGGCAGAAAATATCACTAAGGAAAATGAAGATTAATTAACGAAAAACAAAGTACCAGCAAACGTTACTGCCACTGATCAAACAGTCAATTAATCAAATAATACCAAAGATAAAAAGCATATTGACCCTGTCGATGAAACGCCTATAAGTATCGTGTATAAGTCAAAATGGAATAATGATTATTCTACTTATTACGAACTAAGAGAAAACAATAGCTATAGTATCACGAGAGAACATAGAGAACCATTTTATGGAAAAGATTCAAAATGTCCAAAGTTGTTCATTGATATTAATAATGTATAATAATATATATTTTTTGTATTAATATTCTACATGACATTATTTCATTAAAAATATATTATGCATTACATTGTTATGTGTTCATTATTTATAGATTAAGCTAGTATATCGAACGTTTAGAATGTTTGTTAAAACATTGGAAATGTTAGAAAAGGAATTTACATACATCATATATCGGATAGATAGGTTAATATAGAGAAAATCTAAGTATATGAATGAATAAATTCTCTATCAACATCCAGTGAAAGATACTTGGGATAGCATTGACAAAATCAAAGTATCAGAGTGAATAAGTGCTTTATCGAAGTCTTTTGACAGATACGTTTGATAAAAGTGGCATAATTTAAGTATCAAATTGAAAGAATTCTTTATTAACATTCTTTATCGATATCATATGTTGGATACTTTGGATAACATTGACAAAATCAATCCATTAGAATGAATAAATTCCCTACCATCATCTATTGTCGGATTTCTCATTATGAAAAATTTTTAAGTAAGTAAGTAGCAAACTCTTTCTTGAATTCAACTCATGGATACACAACACAGATATTAAAAAAAAAATTGTAATTTCCAGACTTCATTTGCATGCAATAGATACCGAGAGTTCTATGACTCGTCCCCGCAATGACTTCTAAGGGTTTTATGACTCCTCCCCACAATGAATTCAGATGGTTTTAGGACTCATCCCCCTAGCCATAACTCCATTCAACCTTGAGCGAAGGTACAAAAGTTGATGAAGTATTTCTCTACTTAACAAATACATTAATAGCGTCCAAGATGATAGGACTGTATGACACCGAATTTATCGGTTTGAAAAAATCATCTTGTGGTGTTATATTTGAATGTGCATTTTTATTATTGTCTATGGAACACAAAGAAATTGACTGTTATCATTGGAAAGTGAACTATACTATATTTTAGTATGATAAAATCTTGTGGTGTACTACATAACGTCATATGAACAGACTAGGATTCTACAATAGAGTGATTACACAACTTGATAATACTGGTCAGGAACTGAGAAATGTTCAGGAGGAAGTCAATGAAATTTGCAGCTTTTTCGGGGATGAAGCACTCTACGTAAAGGGTAATTTACCTACAAATAAAGTTTTAATTCAAAAGTGTGACCCTAGGATTCCACTTTTCAATCTAGAAGAGTTTAAGTGTCCTAAATTTAAAGGGGGTTATCACCGTCCTGAAGACGAGTTTAGGCTCTTCGCACAGTGGATACCTAAGGACATATCTGATCGTGATAAATCCATAAGACATGGTAAAAACTATTCTATATCATGGGACCGTCGTTTCTGGACGTTTAAGAGTGAACTCTAAGTACTATTTTTATGTAAGTATGTGTTGTTGTTTTTTATAAAAAAAAAAAATCTGTTAATAAATTTAATCAATAAATATCTTTAAGCTTAACCCGTCTTTATTCTTTAGAATAGTTCTATTCATTTCATTAAATTATGAAGAAATTGTAAATAAGTAACAATCGCTTTCTTGAATTCGCTTCCTGGACACAATACAGTTATTTAATTCAAGAAATCATGATAAAATCGTAAGTAAGTAATAAACTCTTTATTGTTTTCACCTATTGAATACACAATACGGAAATTTCATTCAAGAAATTATGAAGAAATTGTAAATAGGTAACAAACTCTTTCTTGAAGTCAGCTCTTGTATACATAAAGCAGAAATTTCATTCAAGAAATTATGAAAAAATTGTAAGTAAGTAACAATGTGTCTGTGTGTGTGCAAGGCAGAGCAATGTCCTCACAAATTCCACTATTTAATGCCCCCCCCCGGCGTTCCCCACCCCCGATGTTTGCTAGAATTCTTTAAGAATGACCCCTGAATCACAAAAACCGTTTAATTAGAATAAATAACTCTTTTGAAAGTACTAAAAACACTTTAGCATAAAGAGCAAGGTATTGACTAGGGGGCGAACACCACCGATGTCTCTGATTGGCTCCTAAAAAATGGTAAATTCCACTATTTAATGCCCCCCACCGGCCAAACTCTTTCTTGAAGTCACCTCTTGTATACATAAAGCAGAAATTTCCTTCAAGAAATTATGAAAAAATTGTAAGTAAGTAACAATGTGTCTGTGTGTGTGCAAGGCAGAGCAATTTCTTCACAAGTTCCACTATTTAATGTCCTCCTCCACCCCATCGCAGCGGCGTGATGGTCTCTAAACGGTTCATGATAAAAAAATAGTTTGGGACAAGAAAAAAAAACTAAAATAATGTCATGAAATCAACATGCAAAGTGGACATAGCTTTATTTCATTTTTTAAGGTTAATTTAGACGACGTTGCGTGCGCGCACGTAACCTCGTCTAAATTAACCTTAAAAATGAAATAAAACTATGTCGACTTTGCATGTTGATTTCTTGATATTATTTTAGGTTTTTTTTTTCTTTCTTGTCCCAAACTATTTTTTATCAAGAACCATATATAGATCCGCGCGCCACTGCGGTGCGGTGGAGGGGGACATTAAATAGTGGAATTTTTGAGGAAATTGCTCTGCCTTGCACACAAACAGACACATTGTTACTTACTTACAATTTTTTCATCATTTCTTGAGTTAAATTTCTGCTTTATGTATACAAGAGGTGACTTCAAGAAAGAGTTTGGCCGGTGGGGGGCATTAAATAGTGGAATTTACCATTTTTTAGGAGCCAATCAGAGACATCGGTGGTGTTCGCCCCCTAGTCAATACCTCGCTCTTTATGCTAAAGTGTTTTTAGTACTTTCAAAAGAGTTATTTATTCTAATTAAACGGTTTTTGTGATTCCGGGGTCATTCTTAAAGAATTCTAGCAAACATCGGGGTTAGGGAACGCCGGGGGGGGGGCATTAAATAGTGGAATTTGTGAGGAAATTGCTCTGCCTTGCACACACACAGACACATTGTTACTTACTTACAATTTTTTATAATTTCTTGAATGAAATTTCTGCTTTATGTATACAAGAGCTGACTTCAAGAAAGAGTTTGTTACCTATTTAAAATTTCTTCATAATTTCTTGAATGAAACTTCCGTATTGTGTATTCAACAGGTGAAAACAATAAAGTTTATTACTTACTTACGATTTTATCATGATTTCTTGAATTAAATAACTGTATTGTGTCCAGGAAGCGAATTCAAGAAAGCGATTGTTACTTACTTACAATTTCTTCATATTTTAATGAAATGAATAGAACTATTCTAAAGAATAAAGACGGGTTAAGCTTAAAGATATTTATTGCTTAAATGTATTAACAGATTTTTTTTTGAGAAAAAACAACAACACATATTTACACAAAAATAGTACTTAGAGTTCACTCTTAAACATCCAGAAACGATGGTCCCATGATATAGAATAGTTTTTACCATGTCTTATGGATTTATCACGATCAGGTATGTCCTTAGGTATCCACTCGGCGAAGAACCTAACCTCGTCTTTAGGACGGTGATAAGCCCCTTCAAATTTAGGACACTTAAACTCTTCTAGATTGAAAAGTGGGATCCTAGGGTCACACTTTTGAATTAAAACTTTATCTTTAGGTACATTACCCTTTACGTAGAGTGCTTAAACCCCGAAAAAGCTGCAAATTTCGTTGACTTCCTCCTGAACATTTCTCAGTTCCTGACCAGTATTATTAAGTGTTGTAATCACTATCGTAGAATCCCAGTCTGTTTATATGACTTAATGTAGTACTCCACAAGCTTTTTTCATACTCAAACATATTATAGTTCACTATCCAATGATAACAGTCAATTTCTTCGTGTTCCATAGACAATAATAAAAATGCACATTCAAATATAAAACCACAAGATGATTTTTTCAAACCGATAAATTCGGTGTCATACAGTCCTATCATCTTGGAAGCTATTAATGTAGTTGTTAAGTAGAGAAATACTTCATCAAACTTTTATACCTTCGCTCAAGGTTGAATGGAGTTATGGCTAGGGGGATGAGTCCTAAAACCATCTGAATTCATTGTTGGGAGGAGTCATAAAACTCTTAGAAGTCATTGCAGGGAGGAGTCATAGAACTCTCGGTATCTATTGCCTGCAAATGAAGTCTGAAAATTAGAAATTTTTTTTTATAATATCTGTATTGTGTATCCATGAGCTGAATTCAAGAAAGAGTTTGCTACCTACTTACTTACAATTGTTTATAATGAAGAATCAGGCTATGGATGATGATAGATAATTTATTAATTCTAATAGGTTGATTTTGTCAATGTTATCCAAAGTATCCAACATATGATATCGATAAAGAATGTTAATAAAAAATTCGTTCAATTTGATACTTAAATTATGTCACTGTTATAAAACGTATCTGTCAAAAGACTTAGATAAAGCACTTATTCACTCTGATACTTTGATTTTGTCAATGCTATCCCAAGTATCTGTCAATGGATGTTGATAGAGAATTTATTCATTCTTATACTTAGATTTTCTCTATGTTAACCTATCTATCCGATACATGATGTATGTAAATTCATTTTCTTACATCTCCGGTGTTTTAATAGACATTCTAAACGTTCGTTCGTAATCAGTAGAATAATCATTATTCCATTTTGACTCATACACAATTTTTATAGGTGTGTCTTCGACAGGGTCAATATGCTTTTCGTTTTTGGTATTATTTGATTCATTGACTGTTTGATCAATGGCAGTAACGTTTGCTGGTACTTTGTTTTTCATTGATTCATCGTTATATTCCTTAGTGATATTTTCTGCCAATGCCCTTTTTATTTATCGAGTAATTTCACTGTCTATTATCACACTATTTTTACACAAGTAACAGTTCCGACACGTAGACATGATATGGTTTATGATATTAGTAGAAGAGTAGGCCTTTTTTTCGTCTTTGCTTTCATTTGAATACTAATACCCGAAAGCTGACGATATGGTTTAACACTGTGTAACATGTTACCACAAGCACTAGCAAGAAGGTCTCTTTATCAACTATTATTTTTATGTTGGCATTCTCTTTGAGTGCAATCATCTCCGGAGATCTCACTCTCGCATATCCACCATCATAAGAGTTGAATTTTTTTGGTACTCCAAAGAAATTTAATTCCTTACTGTCATGACAATGCACGCATACGTTTCCGATTGTGCTACCACTTTTACTTGTTTCATAGTTTAAATACTTCTCCTTGTCAGCATTCAATGCTACAATGACACTATCATGTGAACACACTTTCTTAAAATGCTTCATCTTCACTTTTTTAGAGATATCAGTTATGTGTTTATCGTTCCACTGTGTAAAAAATACTGATTTAATACATGCAATAAACTAGGTAGTGTTGATAACCGGCCATACAGCAATAGTAGGAAAGCCACATCGTTTCTCAGGGCATGCATAGAATACAATTGTTAGAGGTTTAAAAATATCCGTCGAGGAGGTATCATTAGCAATAACCAAATTCTAATGAAGCATATCAAGTCACCTGTTTACCGGGTACTAAATAACTACCATTTTTACTCCCCCTAGCATTATATTGGCTTACACTGAGAATAATTGAACGGAAAAAAATAAAAGCCCGATAAATATTTACTAGTTGGTGTGACAAACACAGCACAACGTTTAGCTAGATAAGAAGAAGATGAAGAAGAATACGGAGAATTAATAGTCTTTTGTTCACCATTTTACATGAATAAACTGATTTAGTCGAGGGAATGAATCCTTATTCTAGAAGTCCTATTCCTACAAGTTAAGTTAGAATAAAAGAATAAGGTAATTATATTGGCTAACACAGAAAATAATTGAACATAAAAAATAAAACCCCGATAAATATTTACTAGTTGGTGTGACAAAAACAAAATAACGTTTGGCTTCTAGCTATAAAATACAATAAAAAAAATATCCGTCGAGGAGGTATCCTTAGCAATAAATTATTTCTAATAAAGCATTTCAAGTCATCTGTATACCGGGTACTAAATAATTACAATTTTTACCCCCCTCAAAACTGAATTTACCCCACAAGTATCATTTTTTCTGCATCATTCACAAAACTCAATTCCTCCTAGAATTATTTAAACTAAATACTTACCCCCGCCTCTCACAGAAAGTTCAGAAACACACAATAGCCTTATTTATAGTCGAATGTTTACCCGAATATTTAACACGTACCAGTTTTCCGTACCACCCACAAAAATCAATTCCTCCTAGAATTATTTAAACTAAATACTTACCCTCGCCCTAGAAAGTTCAGAAAAACACAATAGCCTTAATTATAGTGAAGCGTTTCTTAGTCGTAGGTTTAACCGAATATTTAACAAGTACCATTTTTCCACACCAGCCAAAAAACTCAATTCCTCCTAGAATTATTTAAACTAAATAGTTACCCCCCGCCCTAGAAAGTTCGGAAGAAAACGATAGCCTTATTTATAGTGAAGCGTTTCTTAGTCGTATGTTTACCCGAATATTTAACAAGTACCATTTTTCCATACCATCCATAAAACTCAATTCATCCTAGAATTATTTAAACTAAATAGTTACCCCCGTCCTAGAAAGTTCAGAAAAACACGATAGCTTTATTTATAGTGAAGCGTTTCTTAGTCGTATGTTTACCCGAATATTTAACAAGTACCATTTTTCCATACCATCCATAAAACTCAATTCCTCCTAGAATTATTTAAACTAAATAGTTACCCCCGCCCTAGAAAGTTCAGAAAAACGCAATAGCCTTATTTATAGTGAAGCGTTTCTTAGTCGTATGTTTACCCAAATATTCAACATGTACCATTTTTCCACACCAGCCACAAAACTCAATTCCTCCTAGAATTATTTAAACTAAATAGTTACCCCCGCCCTAGAAAGTTCGGAAAAGCACGATAGCCTTATTTATAGTGAAGCGTTTCTTAGTCGTATGTTTACCCGAATATTTAACAAGTACCATTTTTTCCATACCATTCATAAAACTCAATTCCTCCTAGAATTATTTAAACTAAATAGTTACCTCCGCCCTAGAAAGTTCGGAAAAACACGATAGCCTTATTTATAGTGAAGCGTTTCTTAGTCGTGTGTTTACCCGAATATTTAACACGTACCATTTTTCCATACCATCCATAAAACTCAATTCCTCCTAGAATTATTTAAACTAAATTGTTACCCCCGCCCTAGAAAGTTCAGAAAAACACTATAGACTTACTTATAGTGAAACATTTCTTTAAGTCGTATGTTTACCCGAATATTTAACAAGTACCATTTTTCCACACCAGCCACAAAACTCAATTCCTCCTGGAATTATTTAAACTAAATACTTACCCCCGCCTCTCACAGAAAGTTCGGAAAGACACAATAGTCTTATTTATAGTCGAATGTTTACCCGAATATTTAACACGTACCATTTTTCCGTAGCACCCACAAAAATCAATTCCTCCTAGAATTATTTAAACTAAATATTAACCCCTGCCCTAGAAAGTTCGGAAAAACACGATAGCCTTATTTATAGTGAAGCGTTTCAAAGTCGTATGTTTACCCGAATATTTAACAAGTACCATTTTTCCATACCATCCATAAAACTCAATTCGTCCTAGAATTATTTAAAATAAATAGTGACCCCCGCCCTAGTACGCTCGGTAAAACACGATAAAGTTATTTATAATTAGACGTTCCTTAGCCGTTTGCCTACCACAACATTTAACGAGTACCATTTTTCCAAATCGGCTATAAAAATCACATCCTCATAGACTAATTCTAACTAAAAACTTACCACCGTCCAAGAAAGTTCGGAAAAACACGATAGCTTTATTTATAGTGAAGTGTTTCTTAGTCGTATTTTTACCCGAATATTAAACAAGTACCATTTTTCCATACCATCCATAAAACTCAATTCCTCCTAGAATTATTTAAACTAAATAGTTACCCCCGCCCTAGAAAGTTCAGAAAAACACAATAGCCTTGTTTATAGTGAAGCGTTTCTTAGTCGTATGTTTACCCGAATACTTAACAATTCCCTTTTTTCCACACCAGCCACAAAACTCAATTCCTTCTAGAATTATTTAAACTAAATACTTACCCCCGCCCTAGAAAGTTCGGAAAAACACGATAGCCTTATTTATAGTGAAGCGTTTCTTAGTCGTATGTTTATCCGAATATTTAACAAGTACCATTTTTCCATACTATCCATAAAACTCAATTCCTCCTAGAATTATTTAAGCTAAATAGTTACCCCCGCCCTAGAAAGTTCAGAAAAACACGATAGCCTTATTTATAGTAAAGATTTTATTTAAGTCTTATGTTTACCAAAATATTCAACACGTGCCATTTTTACACACCAGCCATAAAAATCAAGTCCTCCTAGAATTATTTAAACTAAATATTTACCACCGTACTAGAAAGTTCTGTAAAACACGATAGCCTTATTTATAGTGAAGCGTTTCTTAGTCGAATGTTTATCCGAATATTTAACAAGTACCATTTTTCCACACCAGCCACAAAACTCAGTTCCTCCAAGAATTATTTAAACTAAATACTTACCCCCGCCTCTCACAGAAAGTTCAGAAAGACACAATAGCCTTATTTATAGTCGTATGTTTACCCGAATATTTAACATGTTCTTATTAATAACAGAAAAAACCTGTCTGCTTAAATTATATAATTATGATCATACTCTCAAAACATGTTTGACCATATTATACACTGCCAAATAACCAGTCTGGTAATCTGCCTTGGAAAGCTAAACTATTCCTTTTATTCAAATCCCAATCACCAATCAAGTTATCGCATTAGAGGCGCAATAGCATAATATGGAATTCCTATAGGACCGGTAGAAGTATAATGCCATGTGAGAGGATACTCACTCTCTTTGAAAAGGTGTCATGTTTGACTACTTTATATCATACCAGTTTTTTAAGATTGTGCACGTGAACTCATGACGTATATTCTTATGAAATTATTATTAATAACAGAAAAAAAACCTGTTTGACCACATTATATTATTACGACCATACTCTCAAAACATGTTTGACCGCATTATACACTGCCAAATAACCAGTCTGGTAATCATAGCATGGGAATTGCTATTGGGCCGAGCAAAGTATAACTTAGACCTCTACTGGTGGCATAGGCTCTTAGCTTACTTCTATTTGATATTTCACCCATGTTCATTCTTTTTAAATTTGGTGCCTGCTACTACTGAAACTGCATATGGAGGTATTTTTCATTAAAAATTTTACTTCTGACAATTCTTTATTTTTAAAGATATATTTGGTTGTGTAAGTTTCCACATAACTAACTCAAACACTCAAATTTTTTTATCACTGTACTTGGTGCTTTTAAGGTTTCTGAGCTGGCCGATGATAGGCAGCGCAACAGCGCTGCCTAAGTAAAGAACGATGTTGGCACAATGTATTTTTTTTCTCTCCATATCCGGGCACTTCGTATCAAAGGAGTTGTCTTAGAAACTTCAAAAAGCGCTCATTCGATTGAAAATTGGAGTGGCTGGTGCCCTCTTTAATAGTAGAAAGTGATTGAAGGGCACCTAGCCCCACTCCCCAACGCCCATCATTCCCCAAAACACATCCAATCAAAATTTTGAAATAGCCATTTTGTTCAGCGTAGTTGATTTCCAGATAGAAAATATGTTTTTGAGGAGGACACTCCCCCACAACCCTCAGGGCAAGGACTTTAAGTTATGTCCTGGGGGCATATAAGAACGATGTTGGCATAATATATTATTTATTTTTTCCTTTAGAGCATGGCACTTGGTATCGAAAAGTTGTCGTAGAAACATCGAAAAGGGCTCATTCAATTGGAAATTGGAGTGGCTTGTGCCTTTTTAATTGTCGAAAGTGATTGGAAGGCAACTAACACTCCTTCCGCGCCCACCAATTCCCGACAAACACATCCAATCAAAATTGTGAAAAAGCCATTCTGTTCAGCGTAGTTGATTTCCAAATATAAATAATATTTTTGAGAATGACACTCTCCCACAGCCCTCAGGGCAAGGATTGTAAGTTATGCCCTGGGGGCATATAAGGTTTTTACGGAAGGCGCTGTCGTAGAAACTTCAAAAAAGGCTCATTCGATTGGAAATTCAAAGTGCTAGGGCCCTTTTTAATAGTCCAAAGTGATTGGAGGGCAACTAAACCTCCTCTCACGCCCACCTTTCCCAAACACATCCAATCAAAATTTTGATAGCCATTTTATTCAACGTAGTTTTGAGTTCTGGAAATTAGGTCTTTGAGGATAAAAATCCCCCAACAGCCCTCAGGGCAAGGGTTGTCAGTTATGCCCTGGGGGCATATAAGGTTTTTATAGAACTCATTGTCGTAGAAACTCCAAAAAGGACTCATTTGATTGGAAATTAAAAGGGCTAGTGCCCTTTTTAATAGTCGAACGAAATTGGACGGCAACTAACACCCCTTCCACGCCCACCAATTCCCCAAACACATCCAATCAAAATTTTGAGATAGCCATTTTGTTCCACGCAGTTTAAAGTTCAGGAAATTATACATTTGAACAGGACAGTCTTCAGGGCAAGGGTTTTAAGTTATGCCCTGGGGGCATATAAGTTTTTATACAAAAACTTATCGCTGAAGCGTGAAACAGGGCTCATTTAATTTGAAAGCCTACTGGCCATATCCTGTATTAATAGCCAAAAGTAATTGGAAGGTCGCTAAACCCCCTCTCACGCCCAACACGCTCCCACACACCATAACTCAGAATTTGGGAAGAGTCGCTTTATCCAGCGGTGTGGGTTTGAAGATAGGCATCAGGTCTTTTAGGAGGGAACTCCCACACAGCCCTCAGGGCAAGGATTATAAGCTATGCCTGGGGGCATATAAGGTTTTTATAGAACGCGTTGTCGTAGAAACTTGAAAAAGGGCTCATTCGATTGGAAATTGAATTGGCCGGTGCCCTTTTTTTATAGTCGAAAGTGATTGGAAGGCAACTAACACCCCTTCCACGTCCACCATTTCCCCAAACATATCCAATCAAAATTTTGAGATAGCCATTATTTTCAACTAAGTTTAAAGTTCAGCAAATCATACCTTTGAGTAGGATTCTCCCCCACAGACTTCGGAGCAACGGTTTTGAATAATGTCCCGGGGACATATAAGGTTTTTATTGAAATCTTTGTCGTAGAAACTTGAAAAAGGGCTCATTCGATCGGAAATTCAAAGGGCTAGTGCCCTTTTAATAGTCGAAAATGATTTGAGGGCAACAAACCCTCCTCTCACGACCACCTTTTCCCCAAACACATCCAATCAAAATTTTTACATAGCCATTTTATTCAACGTAGTTGAAAGTTTTGGAAATTTGGTCTTTAAGGTTGACAGCCCCTCCCTCCACAACCCTCAGGGCAAGGGTTGCAAGTTATGCCCTGGGGGCATGTAAGGTTTTTATAGAAAGCGATGTTGCAAAAACATCAAGAAGGGCTCATTTAATTGGAAATTGAAGGGTCTAGTGCCCTTTTAATAGTCGAAAGTGATTGTAGGTCAACTAACCCCCCTCTCACAACCACCATTTCCCCAAACACATCCAATCAAAATTTTGAAATATCCATTTTGTTCAGCGTAGTCGAAAGTTCTGGAAATTAGGTCTTTTAGGAAGATAACCCCCTCAGAGCCCCCAGTGCAAGGGTAAGTTATGATCAGGGGACATATAGGGTTTATATATAAAGTTGTTGTAGAAATTTCAAAAAGGTCTCATTTGTTTGGAAACTGAAATTGCCCTTTTTAATACTTGAAAGTGAGTGGAGAGTAATTGACCCCCCTCCTACGCCCAACATTTCCACCAAACACATCCAATAGAAGTTTAGAGATAGCCATTTTGTTCAACGTAATTGAAAGCTCTGGAAATTATGTATTTAAGGATGACAAACCCCCCAGGGCCCCCCAGGCAAAGGTTGTAAGTTATGCCCTGGGGGCATATAAGGTTTTTATAGTTGAATTTGTCGTTAAAACATCAAAAGAGGCTCATTCAATTGGGAATTCAGAGGGCTAGTACCCCTTTTGATAAGTAAAAGTGATTGGAGGCCAGCTAGACACCCTCCAACACGCACCGTTCCCCTACATCCAATCACATCCAAACACGACATTTCGATAGTCATTTTGTTTCACATAATAGGAAGCTCATTAAATTTGGTCCCTGAGGATTACAACCCCCCCCCGGCCCTCAGGACCCGTGGGGTAAGTTATTCCCTAGGGGCAAATAAGGTTCTTGTTGTAAGAGTTGTCGTATAAACTTCAAAAGGGCTCATTTGATTGGAAATTGAAAGGGCTAGTGCCTTTTTTAATAGTTGAAAGTGATGGGAGAGCGACTAACCATTTTCCCAAACACATCCAATCAAAATTTTGATAGCCATTTTGTTTAACGTAGTTGAAAGTTCTGTAAATTAGGTCTTAGAGGATGACAAAAACCCTAGCCGCCCTTAGGGTAAGGGTTGTAATTTATGCCCTGGGGGCATATAAGGTATTTATAGAAAGTGTTGTCGTAGAAACTCAAAGAGGGCTCATTCGATTGGAAATCAAAAGGACTAGTGCCCTTTTTAATAGTCGAAAGTGATAGGAGGGCAACTAATCCCCCTCCCATATCCTCCCTCCCATTTGCGTATTATGTTTAAAATCTCAATGTTACCTTAAGAATAAATCAAAATGCCCTGTGTTAATACTAATTCCCAATAAGGCATCTCAGCAGTATCCCAAGAACGACTGAGGGTATTATGTTCAAACTTTCGGGGCTACTTCTGCTCTTAAAATTTAACCAAGTCAAAATAGAGTAAGTGTATCCAAGCTATCAAAGAAAGTAAGCAGATTTTTTTGCGAATGGTGTCAAGTTTTCTATTTCAGGTGAACTAGAGGAGGTATGAAACGAAATTAAACACTACTATTTGTGTCAAGATTTTTAAAAGGGTGCATATTGTTAAAAATTGCTGAAAAATTTTCTCCAGCATACAAATAGCAGACCAAACTATAAAGTCTTAAAAAACGAAAAGATTTAAAGTATTTTTTTCTTCTTCCCTGAAAAGACTTGTTTAGTCTTACCCATCCAAGGTTAAGAGCCTGAGAAAATTTTCTTAATTTTCGAAAAAACGGGGGAGGTTACGTATAAGGTTTTTATAGAAAACGTTATCGTAGAAACTTCAAAAAGGGCTACTTCGATTTGAAATTGAAAGGGCTAGTGCCCATTTTAATATTCAGAAGTGATTGGAGGGCAACTAAATCCCCTCTCACGCCCACCATTTCCCCAAACACATCCAATCAAAATTTTGAGACAGCCATGTCGTTTAACGTAGTTGAAAGTACTGGACATTAGGTCTTTGAGGATGACAACCCCCTCAAAGCCCTCAGGGCAAGGGTTGTAATTTATGCCTTGGTGTTCATAGAAAGCGTTGTCGTAGAAACTCCAAAAGGGCTCATTCGATTGGAAATTGAAAGGGCTAGTGCCCTTTTTAATAGTCGAAAGTGATTGGAAGGCTTGACATTTTGGCTCATTCGATTGAACAGAGAGATGCCCTTTTTAACAGTCGAAAGTGATTGGAGGGCAACTAGTCCCCGTCCCACCGCCCACCCTCCTATTTGCCCATTATGTTTAAAAACTAAATATTGCCTTAAAATTAAATAAAAATGCAATGCGTTAATGCTAGTTCCCAATAAGGCATCTCAGCAGTATCCCAAGAACGACTGATGGTATTATGTTCAAACTTTCGGGGCTACTTGTGCTCTTGAAATTTAACCAAATCAAAATAGCGTAAGCGTATCCAAGCTATCAAAGAAAGAAAACAGATTTTTTGCGAATGGTGTCAAATTTTCTATTTCAGGTCAACTAGGGGAAGCATGAAACTAAATTATAGAGTACTACTTTTGTCCAGATTTTTAAAAGGGTGTATATTGTTAAAAATTGCTGAAAAGTTTTCTGTAGCATACAAACAGCAGGCCAAACTATAAAGTCTTTAAAAAAAAACGAATAGATTAAAAAAAAATATTTTCTTTTCCCTGAAAAGACAATGTCAATATAAAAAGAACAGAAATTAATTAAAAAACGTTTCCCACAAAATAAGTTTTTCAAAGAAAAGTAAACAACTCCATTAAACAAAAAATGAGCAAAAATAAAATCAAATAATCTACCAAGCGTGAAACTACCACAAATCAGCATCGATAATTAAATAAAACCCAAAATAAACAGAAATTGCAGTAAATAACCGGGTCAAACGCAAAACGAGTAGAAATTAACATGAGTAGGGCTCAAAACCCCTATGCCTTCCCAAGGCCAGAACATAATTTGCACTTTACTGAAAAAAATACAAATGAATGTGCATTGTCAGTTTAATATACTTATACTGATATTTAGTCATCAAAATGTTAATATTATTTGATTTATTGAAGTTTTAAAAGTAAAAAAAAAATTCAGTAAAGTGCAAATTAAGTTCTGGCCTTATGAAGGCTTAGGGGTTTTGAGCCCTACTCGTGTTAATTTCTGCTCGTTTTGAGTTTGACTCGGTTAATTGTTGTAATTTCTGTTCGTTTTTGGGTTTCATTTATTTATCGATGCTGATTTATGGTAGTTTCACGCTTGGTAGATTATTTGATTTTGTTTTTGCTCATTTTTGGTTTAGTGGAGTTCTTTACTCTCCTTGAAAAATTTATTTTGTGGAAAAAGTTTGTTTAATTAATCTACTGTCTAGATCTAACTATGTTGGCTGTCGACACGCTTGATTCTTATTTTACGAGGTCTGCTTTGATATGAAAAGTTCAGCAGAAAAAAAAATCAACACTGCTCATTTCAACAGATGTGGCAAGCACAGTAAAACCCATTTTTTCTTGGAATTGAAATAGTAGGTTGTAAAAGCCTTTGAATTTCAAACAGACAGCAAATACCATTGATCTATGCTTAATTATTTAAAAATAAATTAGATCGTTTAATGGTCACTTATGAGTCATGAAAGATCACAGTCTTCGCCTGAATTCACACTAAACTACATGAAACATGAGGGAGGTTTTCCCAGCATTGGGCCAAACGGTCCCCTTCCCCTTGAAAAAATAAAAATGAGTGACGCTAAAATGTGCTGCCTCTGATTCTGAGACCAGCCCCCCCTCCCCTTCCTTACACCTCACTGTCAAAGAACTCGACTATTCGTTTACCGGGTTCTTGTTAAGAAAGTCCAACTTCAAAGTTCAAGGTCAAAATTTTACTTTTAACATTCGCAAATAAACAAATAGAAAACAACGCATTTCGCCCTGAAGAAATACTTATCAGGGTTGGCAGTCGTATGAAAGTCCAAATATGTACTTATTATTAAACCACTTACTTATTAAATCAAACAATTAATCAAATTTGTTATAAATAACTGAAATTAATAACCTATGAAATAAATAAAATAGAAATAAGTTAAAATAACTTAATTAAATATAATAATGGAAAAATAAAAATAACAAATTAAGTCTCCATCACTCATCAATATTCAAGCCCCCTCCCTCTCCCTGCCATTCCATACCCCCAAACCCCTCACCATACTGCCCAACCTTCATCCCCAATCATTGTAAATAATGGAAACATTTCTTCATTACAGGGATAGAATAATGTGTTTAAACCACCCTTATGTGTAAAACAGAAAAAAAATTAGATGATTTTGGTACAATTAAATTTTAACTGAAATGAAATCTTTCAGAAACTAAACTAATCTCTATCCTTCCCTACAATGCTTTCTACAGAAGAGTAGAAAATGCGGTTAAAATTTCTCAAATTCCAAATTACACGTGTTTTAATGGTTCTCAACCGTGACAAGTTACTTGATCCAAGAAAAGCTAATAACCAAGGCTGTAGCCAAGAGAGGGATCGTCATTAACCCCCCCCCCCCCCTCCTCCTTGAAAAGTTATAAAGTTCATTATAAATTCATACTTTTCAGTACTTGATAGGTAAAGAAGACTTTTTATTTCCTTACTGTTTGTCCTCCCTATCGTGGATCAAAATCCAGGGGACTACGCCACCTAGTTCTCTTATTAAGTTCTTTTATTCAACAATGAGATACTTGATAATATAGTATAACCTACATGTTCAGACATTTATCTAAGCTTATAAGGCTGAAGCAATCCTTCCAGTAATAAGTATAAAAAGATAATCCGATAATCACGTTCCGGGAATCCATCAGCTAAAGCTAAACCAATCACCCAATTGGCTTATACATCCATTAAGACAAAGAAATGTCTGCTCTCTACAATTTGTATGTAGGCTTCCTCAGTTGTAGAACCCCTATGACCTCTTATTACACCAGCTGAAACAGGATTGTAGAAAAAAAATTTCTACTTTGATTTTCTGAAAATGACCTATTCCCGAAAAAAGTTTATTTATTGAATACCAAACTTTTAATACAAAGAGGTATCTAAAGTTCTTCCACAGGGGGAAGGGAAAATTTTTCAGGGGTTACTAAGATTCGCAAAAAAAAACTCCAGCGCCATATTTTTCCAACTGTTACATAATTCCAAACTGTTTTGAATGTTTTTAGTCAGTCGAGCTGAAATAGGGAAAAGGAAGGGGATGAATATCCCCTAGTCTCCTCTGTAGGTACTATATACAGTAAGAATATAAATATATGATATAGAAGTTTTAATATTCTAAATGAAACACTAAAATTCTTTATCCTCCCCAGTGAGCGCTCTTGACTATAAACATACATCCTACACAATGAAAACTCATTTTTTATACATTTAATCTGAAAACGCAACCAGCGACATCGTGAGCTTAAAGAAAAATGGAAGTAAACAACAAAAATTAGGCGTTAAATAAGTAGCACTTTTATTCATTCACAATATTTTAATTTTTCCCAAACTGCTTCACTTTTTGAAACTTCTTACCATAGGTTCAATATGCCTCTGCAGGCAAATCATCTTTCTGTCCTATCAACTTTCAACACTTGTTCCAACTGTTCAGCAGTAGCACCGAAATGCTGCATCATTGCTCGCAGTGGTTCAGCTGATATTACTAAACGCGGAGGACCAAACATCGATTTCACTATAACAGCACTTCTTACATCAGCAAAAGCTCCTACTGATGATCGCCCACATGCAAGTGACCAAAGATACGTTATTTTAGGCACGTCAAGCTGTTTAAGTAAAGGTGTCTGGGGGTTGTCAACAGCTTTGTAGTCATGTTTAGCAAGATATCTTAAGGTAGAGACGACAGGTGTACCTACCAGATCAGCAACAGAAGGGATATGAAACCTAGAGCGAATAAAGTTGTCCACGGGTATACCTTCATCTACATAGCGGCATCTTAATTTTGAACTGGAATCAAGATACGAAGAACGTATTGATCTTTGTTTTTCAAGAAAATTTGCGTGAAGACTAAAAAACTCTGAAATTTCTAGATGATTATTACTACATGCAAGTTGTTTTAAAAGTCTTATTTTTTCTGGTACTATCTTTTTCTTCAGTACATCTTGATAACCAATAATGGCAGCATCTTCAAAATGAGCAAGCATTGATAAGAAATCAACAGCACCATTAGTCTTCCCATTAACTAAAAGCAAATTAATATATACATTTGCTGAAGAGGGGAATTCAGCAAGCAATTTCCTTAGAACATACTCATTCAAAGTTTTTCTGAGGAAATGTAAAATATGGAATATAACATTAGTATCATGCGATTCAATTGCTGATTTTAGAAGATCTCTCTTCAATTGAAGGGAGGTGAAGACTTCTAAGACCACCTTCTCGCCACTCAAAAGTTCTCTTATGGCTTGAGTAGGATTACTAACAATTTTAAACTCTTTTGGATCTTTTGAAATGCTTAATTCTTCAAACGAGGTTAGAGATCCTGATGAGGCTATGCTAGGTACTGTTGATTCAGTGTTTTCTTTCTTGACCACTTTCAAAAGCTCAGTCGTTTCTTTAGAAGAGAAAGATAATATTTTGTCATTTTTTGACGAATCTCCAAAGTCAAACGACTGAACTTCAGACGTGTTCCAATAATCTTCTTCTTCTTGTTCTATATTCAAAATACTGGAACCTAAAAATATTAAACAATCTTCAGATCATCTACTACTACTACTAATAACTCACTGCAGCAGCAAACCGCCTGAAGCCAACACAGGTACACACGCTCTTCCTCCATCCTAATCAACTCAAAGACTCCCTCTTTACACCCTCCCAGGAAGCACCCATTTGCCTTACATCTTTTCCACGAAATCCTCAGCCTATTTACGGACAACCTTCTTTTCGTTTGGCCCTAGACGATTGGCTGACAAGAAAAATCTTTGGAAACCTGTCATTCTTTGCCTCCAGAACGTATCCTAGGCATCTCAACCTTTCTCTCAGATCATAGGACCTTGATAAAAACTATATCATCACAACCTAATACCCATAATCCCTCTAAAAGAAAACAACAAGCAGCATAACGAGAACAGAGCAACAAAAAAAATCAGAACAAACCAAAATTATTCGGTAAATGAGGGAGCCTGTCCTGCTCTTCAAGTTGAAACTTAAGCTAGATTAAGTTCAAGCGTCAAGCTGAAGTAAGTTTGCAATTAATCGGGCTGATTTCCCCTATGCGAGGATAATTCACCATGGTGAACTTCCCATTACTGATAATTTTTGGGGGTTAGTATAGTAAGTTATCTAGCAATCTAAATGGATTCTAAAAATTGTTTTCATCTTCAAAAATAAGCCTTAGTCTACTTTAGTTTTTATGAAAAAAAATGCAATAAAAGAAATTGTCATCTTGGTCGTTCCTTTAATCCGAAAATGGTAGTTTAAAACCTTTAGCTGTTTTCCATAGATTAATTAAAAAAAATTCTATGAAAAGAAGTCTTTCAAAGAAAAGTAAAGATTTACATTAAATTTAAGACCAGTAGAAGCAAATTCTTATAATAATTCAAACTCAAAGCGATTAGCAATCATTTTTAAAGAATAAATGAAACTCAAAATCAACAGAAATTAGAATAAATGATTATAGCAAACATAAAGATAACAGATACTGAAACAGATGGATAAATAAATCTTAGAGCGGTTAAAACTTAAATTGAATATTCAAGTCAAACTAAAAACGAACAAAAAATATTACAAACATGAGTTTGCAATAGGCTCCGAAGCCTATTGCAACATTTGTGTTTCATGAAAATTATATGTATTTTGAACAGTGGGCTTTAGTTTTCCAAAACATCGACGGTAAATGAAGAATAAATCAAAATAATAATCAAGCAAACAGGAAAGAACTGATGAAAATAAATTGAGGATTTAATATATAATCATATTAATTCCGCAAATGTCAGCAACTCAAGATTTTATTTCACTGTATTTTATTTTAATTTTTCCGATGTTACAGAAACATGAAAAAAAAATATAATATATTTTGTTATTAAACGTAAATTACTCTATCAAAACCGGTCTGAATCCGAAAATGGTTAGGTTGCGATCAAAGGGGTCTGAAAAGGCTGTTTGTGTCCTGGCAGTGAGGCACTCAGCTATTCGACGAGCTTTTTCATCCCTAACAATTAGCGAGACCCCGAGTTGTGCACCTCAAAGCGGTAGATCGATGGACTTTTCGACGAGGCATACGGCCGGCGCAGTCAAATCCCAACGCACACAGGGTTCCGTGAATCTAGGGAGCTTACGGTCAAAGAAATTCCCATGTGACATCTAAATGAAGAATGAATGGTCTCGAAAGTTTGTCGTCTACTACGGCGTCCCCGACTTTAAGCGACGCGCCCTCGCTTTTAGGGATGGTGGCGAGGCTGATAAATGAGCAAACCATCCCAGCCCAAATCAGCCAGATGAAAAAGATTTTCGGAGTATTCTGCTGGAATGTAAGAACAATGACAGAAAAGACAGCCCGCCAAGTCATAGCTTATAAATTGCACAAATAATAGGGAGATCTAATCTGCCTTTCTGAAATGAGGATCGGAGGTGCCCTATCCGAAGAGATATCCATAGCAGAATCAAAAGAGAAGTCCGATTTTTGAACTCTGGAGTACAGAATGGTTGAGAACTTCACGGAGTGGGGTTCATACTGAATACTAAAGCTCAACATGCGCTTCTTACGAGGAACCCTATTAGCCCAAGAATTGCCCTCATCCGCTTCAAGGGTAGACTGTTCAATATAAGCATCATAGCGGTATATGCTTCCACCCGTGAGGCTGCTGAAGCCCAGAAAGACTCATTCTACATGGAGCTAGAGTATATAGTGAAGAGATGCTCAAAGCGAGGCTACCTCTTAGTAGCAAAAAATTGGAATGGCCGTGTTGGACCTACTGATCAATCAGTACATGACGCCATTAGACCCTACACATATGGACAGCAATGCAAAAAAGGTGAGTACGAGAAGGAAAGAGGCCCCACAGAGAAGATTGAACATCGCCAAACTGAAATTCTGATCAGGCCAAACATGAGTTTTGTCTTCAGATCCAAAACAGGTTCGTTGCCCTACCCAACGATGCTCAAGACCCCGAAGAAATGAGGTTGCAGTTCAAGACCACCACCAATAAAGTTGCAGCTGATATACTTGGCTATTTCCGCCCCTCTACATAGAGTTAGATTTCGAAAGAAACTCTGGAAATGATTGAAGAAAGACGTGCCTCAAGTCAATTAGACACACAGTCTAAAGCTGTACTGAGGAAGCGCATTACCCAAACCGTAAGAAAGGACCGCACCCGTCACTGGGAGGAAGTTGCTCGTGAACCAGAAAACGTTGCCCGAAACCATGACTCACGATGTACATATAAAATTCTTAAAGAAGCTACCGGAAACATGTCGAGTGTCTCCGATACTATCAAAGATCAACAAGGGAATACCATAGCTGACTATGCCTAAAATGTGGAGTGATGGAAAATGAATTTTAGCCAGCTTCTAAAACTGAACATAATTGCGCCCGTTGATTTGGAAAACATACCATCCTCGATCTCGAAAGAGCCGCCCGACATAAGCATCTCTCCGCCACACCTTGGCGAAACCATCGAAACCATCAAGAATCTCAAAAGACACAAGTCTCCTGATGAGGATAGCTTTTCACCAGAGATTTACAACGCTCACCCCCCATTTGATTGCAAGCCAGCTGCTTCCACTATTTATAGAAATGTGGAAAACAAAGAAGTTTCCAAAAGATTCCAAAATCTCAGTCATCCTTCCCATTTACAAAAAAGGCGATAAGGCAGAGTTTGCAAATTATAGAGCCATATTTCTCATCGACATTGCAGCCAAATTATTCACCATCGTTCTACTACGGAAATTCCAAACAGCTAGAGATAAGCGAATTCAAGAAAACCAGTCTGGGTTCTGGCCTTGCACAGGATGCTCGGATCAGATTTTCGCCCTCTGTTTGATCATGCAACAATGAAAAAGGTACAACCTTCCACTCATAAACATATTCACAGATTACGTTGTTTCCTTCGATTCGGTTCAAAGGGAAAGCTTCGTGAAAGGTTCTTCTTGAAGATGACATGCCGCAGGAATTCGTTTAAATCCTGCAAGCTTATTACCAAAGATGTGCATCCCGATTCAGAATCTATTGCGAAGAATCTTCACTGTTCGATGTAGAATGGGAATGCATATTTTTCCCGGTCCTTTTCAATTATTGTATCGATTGGATCCTTGAACATGATCTCTGGATATTTGAAGGAGTACTAGTTGGTAGAAACGTCAGCTTTACAGACCTTGACTATGCAGACGATGTAAATATTCTCGCCCTGAAACCAGACTCAGCCCAGCTAATGCTTGACAAAGTGGCATATTTCTCAGCCTACCCTGGCCTTCGAATAAACTCAAAGAAAACAAAATTTCTTAACCTGCACGTTACAAGAGGTTATCAGCTCGCCCTTTATGGCCTGCCACTTGGAAAGGTTTAGAGCTTGGTTTATCTGGGATCTGAGATGGATTCGAGAGGAGGATGCGATCAAAATGTCTACAGAAGACTATCTAGAGCTCAAGTAGTCTCTGCTCCACTCTGCAGGCATCACCGGAATCGTCGAGAGATTAGATTAAGAGCAAAGCTAAGCATTTATAAGTAAACGATGAGGGCAGTTCTACTTTGTGGTGTCAAATCCAGGCCCATTAAAGCAGCTCAGGGGCACCCTCTGGAAGTCTTTTGACCACCGCTGCTTGCCTTCAATCTTGCGCACCCGGTTTTCAGACTAGCTTTCTAATGATAAAATCCACCAACGTTGTTATAACATCGACAAAATCTCAGGCATCATCAAGCTCCACCGACTCCACTTGCTTGGACACGTATTAGGTCGCCCCGACGATCGCCTCATTAAACAAGTACTGCTCGCTGAATGCCCTACCAACATGGCGTAGAAGACAAAGAAGCAGTTTAAAAATTGGTGGACACTAGTCAATAAGATCTATAGCCAGCTAGAGGTTTTCGCAAATTTGACCCCAGATGGGACAAATGGTAGCTGAGGTTCACCGAAGAACTGGCACAAGACCGCTCATCGCGGGAGACCATCATTCAGAAACTCTGTTTAGATGCTGGGTGAGGCGGAAACGTCTGGTCCTGCTGTAAATAACAAGCAACTGTAAGTAACTTGTTCTCTGGGAATGTATCAAGCTTCTCAAATGTTTCCTTCTCCTGATTCAAATACTTTCCAAGAATGCGAAACCCTACCATCTAAAATATTAGCAATGAAGCTTTATGGGTTCTGCTAAAATGGACTATTGACAGCTTACTGCAGAACAAAGCTGCCTGAGCCCAACGCAGCAACACCGTTGCACAAACTCCTCTTCACCCCAGTCTATTCAAAGGTTCACTCTTTACATCCTCTCGAACAATTCCAATTTTCTGCAAATCGGTTTTTATGACTTCTTCCAAAAATTTTCACATCTCTGTAAAATCTCTAGAAGTTTGTTTCATTTAGCTGCAATTCTTTCTTTATGATATCAACAAAGCTTACCCAGATAGCAATTTTCTACCACAGAATCTGACTCAAATCCTGAGAGCAGTTTAGCCAAAGCCTAGAGTCGAGGAATCTTTAAAACTTCATGTAACTTTCCGCATATTAAACAAAAAACTTTTTTGTTTTTAACAAAAAGAACAATAAACAAAAGAACAATAATTATGCCCTCGTAATTTTAGCACCATGATCCCACCCCACTCCCCCATTATTTGTTGGGGTGGATGTTCGAGGTATCCACATTTATTATTTGAAATACATAGTTTTTTCAACAGTAGCAGCAATAAAACCACGCCCTACTTTGAGTAGGTGTTTATACAGTCCTCTGATCTAGTGGTTGTTTCTATATTGGAAGGATCTTCTATTTTGGAAAGCTCAAAGGTCTCTTGCAAGTTTTCAGAAAGGCAGTTGAAATCAAGAAAGATATCCACTGAAAAGTTGCCATTATTAAACTACTAGGGAAACCTACATTAGCCCTCTAATTAATTTTATACTCTAATTAATAATAGCCCTCTAATTAATAAATACTCTAATTAATTCTTACTTTACGTGTTTTTACTTTATAACATGTTTCACCCTAATGAAGATTCAGATACTCAAAACCTGGAATCAGATTACCTTTTATAAGGACATTTGGAGAGAGTTATTCAGTTTAAAATAGTGGGTAGTACGACGCACTCATAAAACCCCTGTCTATTGGTTGAACTAACTATGCTTGTAAGAGCTGAGAAACACCTACAACACTAAAGACGAAGGAAGGTATAAAGAAGAAAACATTACTCAGTTAAAAATTTTTATAGTAAGCACACTTTGGACACTAATAGTATGTTTTCTTAGCCAGCTACCAACTCCATTGTGGATAAGGTGGAATAGATTAAACACTTTTTGCAGGGATTAATGCTAGGTATTTGCTCATTCTACTTAATGCTCCTGTTGGTGCATGCACCAGCACCAGCGTAGAGAGACATGTGACGATTCCCTCCAATCGGAACGGTCTTGTGCAATCGTGACTGCTTCTTGTAGGTAAGACATAAGATAAGAATTTTTCCTTTTTTTTAATTGCTATCACAAGCTCACAAAGGGATGAATTTGGACTTCGGAGTCGACAAATCATATGATTACACGAAAACTGGCAAAACTGCAAAAACAACAACGAAAAAGAAAAATCAGAATTAATAATCATATATGAGTCAATAATTTAACTTTAAAGGGTCAATTAGAAACTTAAAAAGATAAAACTGGTCAAACTCAACTAAACTAATACAAGTCAGAAAAAATAAATAGAAGGTACATTAAACAAAGGGGGGATAAGCGGTAAATACAAAAAAGGAACGAAATATAAATATGCATAAAAATTAAAAGGGAGAGTAAAATAGTGTCAATAATTTAACTTCATAAAGTCAACAAAACGTTAAGAAGATAAAAACTGGTCAAAAAAGGGGGAGGGACAAAAATAAGTGAATGAATACGAAAAAAGAGAATGAAATATAAATATATATAAAAATTAAAAGCGGCACTAAAAAAAGTGGGGCAGGGGCAAAACATGCAAATAAATACAAGAACAAAAAAACAAAAATAAAAAAAACCGAGAAGCTAGTGGGATATTTTTTTCATTTTTTCTGTGAAGAAGGCGACAAAATTTTTTTCATATCTGGATGTAATGCCGCGAATGGGATACAAAATAGGGATAGGCTCAAAAATAGCTCGAGGCGGCCGTAATCTGGATGGGGAGTGATGTTTGGGAAAAATACTTGCCGTCCGAGGGTTTTTTATTGCATTTTTTTTGCAAAACGGAGGCACAACGAAACCCTCCTACCCTCACGGGTTTCCAAACTAGCTTTTCTTAGGAGCAGAGTATGGCATCTTGCCTTCATTGAAAATTATTCGCAAGGCTCTCTTTTGGATTGATTCTATTTTTTTCGATTCTTCGCGAGAAATAACAGGGTGCCAAATGGGACAAGCATGTTCAAGATGGGGGCGGGAAAAAGACATAATCCTTAAGGAATGGGTAGGGGGACGCTCAATTTATTTAGGAGCTTTAAGGGCGATAGACACACTAGCTCTATGGATGATGTCTTTAACGTGGATATCCAACTTTAAATTCAAAGAAATTGTGACCCCAACTAATTTAAAGGAGGACACGGAAATTTCAGGAGTGATAGGATTAAGAAAACAGGGCGAGGATGAGGAAACAAATCGGCATTATCAAGGACTTAGAGGGGTTTATTGTCATGGCTAAATCTGAAGACTCGTCTCTAATTTCATTGAAGATATTCATATGGTCGCTTATAAAATTTCTGAAGTTAGTTTCATCAACCGTTAGGTCATCAACAAACTTCCATTGGTCAGGAAATTCCTTCACGATGCTGTTAATCATGACTAAAAAAAGGAGGGGACCTAGGAGAGTATCTTGGGATATGCCATTGTGGACAGGGAGAAGATTTTAATAATCGTTTTGGTATTTGACAACCTACGATCTATTTGTTGAAAAAGCAAAAATACAATCAAAAAATCTACCAAGGGTGAAACTACCACAAATCAGCATCGATAAATAAATGAAACCCAAAACGAACAGAAATTACAATAAATAACCGAGGCAAACTCGAAACAAGCAGAAATCAACATGAGTAGGGCTCAAAACCCCTATGCCTTCCCAAGACCAGGACATAATTTGCACTTTACTGTAAAAATATAAAAGTTTTAATTTTACAACTTTGATAAATCAAATAATATTAACATTTTGATTACTAAATATCAGAATATGTATATTAAACTGACAAAGCACATTCATTTTTACTTTTTTCAGTATTTTTTTTTTTTTTTGTTCAGTTAAGAGAGGGGGTTAGTTGCCCTCCAATCACTTTCAACCTTAAAAAGGGCACTAGCCCTTTCAATTTCTAATCGAATGAGCCCTTTTTGAAGTTTCAACGACAACATTTACTATAAAAAACCTTATATGCCCCCAGAGCATAACTTACAACCCTTACCCTGAGGGCTGTGGGGGAGTGTCCTCCACAAAAACATAATTTCTATCTGGAAATCAACTACGCTGAACAAAATGGCTATCTCATAATTTAGATTGGTTGTGTTTCAGGGAACAGTGGGCGCAAAATGGATGTTAGTTGCCTTCCAATCACTTTCGACTATTAGAAAGGGCACTATCCACTGCAATTTCCAATCGAACGAGCTCTTCTCCAAGTTTCCTCGACAATTCCTTTGATATCAAATGCGCTAGTCTAAAGAAATAAAACATTTTGCCAACATTGCTCTTTACCGATACAGCGCTATTGCGCTGCCCATGATTTTCTTAGTTTATTGGCTTCATCCGGTTTACCATTTTTGAAAAGCTTCAATAAAGTTTTTCAAAAAAAAAAGTGAACAACTCCATTGAACCAAAAATGAACAAAATAGAATCAAATAATCTACCAGGCATACAACTACCACAAATCAGTATTAATAAATAAATGAAACCCAAAACAAACAGAAATTAAATTAAGTCAAACTCAAAATGAGCAGATATTAATCTGAGTAGGGTTCTAAGCCCTATGATTTCTAAGAGCCAAAATATAATTTGTACATTACTGAAAAAAATTCAAATGAATTTCCTGAAAAAAATGTGCATTGTCAGTTTAATATGCATTTGCTGATATTATTCCTTAAAATCTTAATTGGCTCTTAAAAAGGGCACTAGAGCGTCTGATTACCAATCCAATGAACCCCCTTTGAAGTTTCTATGACCACACTTTCTATAAAAACCCTATATGTCCCCAGGGAAAAACTTACAACTTTTGCCTTAAGGGCTGGGGGATTTGATATCCTCAAAAACATAATTTCCCGACCTTTCCGATAGGCTTAACAGAATGGCTATATCGAAATTTTGATTGGAAGTGTTTGAGGAAATGATAGGCGTGGAGAAAGACATTTGCCCTCTGCTCACCTTTGACTAATAAAAAAGGCACTAGTCCTCTCAATTTCCAATCAAATGAGCCCTTTTTGAAGCTTCTACAACAAAAATTTCTATAAAACGTTAAATTCCCCAAAGGCATAAGTTACGACCCTTGTCCTGAGGGCTAGGGGGGGGGGAGGATTGTCATCCTCAAAGGCATAATTTCCAGACCTTTCAACTACTTTGAACAAAATGGCTATCTGAAAATTTTGTTTGGATGTGTTTGGGGAAATTGTGGGCGTGAGATGTGGGTTAGTTACCCTCCAATCACTTTCGACTATTAAAAAGGACACTAGCCCTCTCAATTTCCAATTGAATGAGCCCCTTTTGAAGTTTCTAAGACAACGCTATCTATAAAAACCTTATATACCCCTAGGGCATCACTTACAACCTTTGCCCTGGGGTGACTCGGGGATTTGTCATCCTCAAATACATAATTTCCGGAACTTTCAACTACGTTGAACAAAATGGCTATCTCAAAACTTTGATTGAATGTGTCTGGGGAAATGGTGGGCGTGAGAGGGGGGTTAATGGCTCTCAATTAACTTTCGACTATTAAAAACGGCCTTTTTGAAGTTTCCTACGACAAAACTTTTTATAAAAACCATATATGCCCCCAGGGCATAACAAAATGGCTATCTCAAAACTTTGATTGAATGTGTTTGGGGAATGGTGGGCGTGAGAGGGGGGTTAGTTGCTCTCCATTCGCTTCCGACTATGAAAATGGGCTCTAGCCTTTTCAATTTCCAATCGAAAGAGCTTTTTTGAAGTTTCTACGACACCTCCTTCAATAAAAACTTCATATGCCCCTAGAACAACCCTTGTCCTGAGGGCTGTGGGGGGGGGGGAAGTGTCATCCTCAAAGACCTAATTTCCAGAACTTTCAACTAGGCCTACGTTGAAAAAAAATGCTATCTCCAAATTTTGATTGTATGTGTTTGGGAAAATGGTGGGCGTGAGAGGGGGGTTAGTTGCCCTCCAATTATTTTTGACTATTAAAAAGAGCACTAGCCATTTCAAATTCCAATCGAATGAGCCCTTTTTGAAGTTTCTACAACAACACTTTCTTTGAAAACCTTACATGCCCCCTGGGCATAACTTACGACCCTTGCCCTGAGGACTATGGGGGGGGCGTCATCCTTAAAGACCTAATTTCCAAAACTTTCAACTACGTTGAACAAACTGGCTATCTCAAAATTTGATTGGATGTGTTTGGGGAAAAGGTGGACGTGAGAGGGCGGTTCCTTGCCCTCCAATCACTTTCATTTATTAAGAAGAGCACTAGCCCTTTGAATTTCCAATGGAATGAGCCATTTTTGAAGTTTCTACGACAAAACTTTCAATAAAAACCTTATATGCCACAGGGTATAACTTATAACCCTTGCCCTGAAGACTTTGGGGGAAGTTTCCTGCTCAAAGATATACATTCCAAAACTTTCAACTACATTGAAAAAATGGCTATCTCAAAATTTCGTCCTAGGGTATAACTTAAAACCTTTGCCCTGAGGGCTGTGGGGGGGGGGGGAGGGATATTATCCTCAAAGACCTAATTTTCATGACTTTCAACTCCGTTGAACAAAATTGCTATATCAAAATTTTGATTGGATGTATTTGGGAATATCTTGGGCGTGAGTGGGTGGCTAGTTTCCCCCCAATGACTTTCGACTATTAAAAACGGCGCTAGCCCTTTGAATTTCCAATCAAACGAGCCTTTCGGAAGTTTCTACGACAATGCTTTCTATAAAAATCTTATGTCCCCAGGGCATAACTTACAACCCTTGCCCTGAGGGTTGTGGGGGAGTGTCCTCCTCAAAAGCATAATTTCTCTCTGGAAATGAACTATGCTGAACAAAATGGATATCTCAAAATTTTGATTGGATGTCTTTGGGGAAATGGTGGGCGAGGAAAGGACATTAGTTGCGTTTCAATCCATTCCGACTGTTAAAATCGACATTGGGTGTACGGATTTTTAACCAAAGAGGCCCTTTTCACTTTGTCTATGTTAACTCCTTTGATACAAAACTTCGTGCTCTAAAGGAGAAAAATAATACACAGTGCTAACCTCGTACTTTACTTAGGCAGCTCTATTGCGCTGCCTATGATAGTAATAAATGGTTTATCGCTAGAGCACCTTTTGAATCTTTTTCCTGGGAAACAAATTTGATATCTATCAATTAGCTTTTTTTGGAAGGTAACCATTTCCTCATCAAGATATTTTAAACTATAAATATCAGACCAATTTTCAGTATTCAGCCACATACCAAAACAAAGAAGATCAGAATTTTGAAGAGGGCAGTAAGCCCCATAAGTTATTGAGAAATAACGGTCAAGATTGAAAGAGGGGGATAAAAGAATCGAAAGGTGATAACTCTCAGCTAATGGGAGCAAAGCTGAGGGAGGGGTGTAAAAATTATACATATTTGTTAAAATAGCATCAAGAGAGGTATTTCCCACTAGTCGTTGGTATTTTAAAGATTTGCTTTACTTTAAGTGAGGAGCAAAAAGAATCCATTTTAAGGTCGTTGGCATAGCCAACTAAAAAAAGGCCAGAATTGGGCCAGCACTTAGAAATAACAAAATAACCACTTGTCTGCAATTGCTGGATGAACTTGCGTTTTGAATTGATATTTTGATTTGGGGAGTAATAGAAAACAGCTATTGTAATAATATTAAATGGACGAGGGAGTAAACTAAGTATTTAGAGTAAACTAAGAGGGAGTATACTAAGTATTTAGTCTAATACTAAGCCAGAGGATTTCATCACACATGGATAAACTAGGGACTCGAATAACCTTCGGGTAAAGTTTACTCTTAGTAAAGAACAAAACACTGCCATCTTTTTATCCGAGTGGGTGTTCTAAAGGACGGAGTTTATTAAACTCTGAATAATTTGTTAGGCACAGGAACCCTGGGTCATAGGACTGTACTTCAGTAATAGCTATAATATCTATTCTATTTGATTCTGAAAGCACCTCGAGTTCGGTAAGCTTTTCAGGATTAAGACTTTCCGCATTAGTAACTCAAAGTTTCGGGAAAATAAACCGATTGGGGAATCGCAACAGGGAGACTTGATGAGTTTCTAGATTAGTACTGACCATTGAGATGAACTGGGTAAGGCTCTCCCTCCATCTGAACAGGGCCCTTTTGTTCTTCTGCTGCCACTCGGACTGATCAAGTTAGTGCCAGTTAGTAAGAGTCAGTGGGTCTGATTGGTTAATGCCAGTAGTCAGGTGTTCGAGACAAATTCATACCACCTGATCCCTTCAGTATATCTCAGGAACTTTGTTTGGGTCACTATGGCATCACAAACAGAATCACCAGATGGGCAGGTCTCAGCACCATAAAGGAAGAGTTGAGTTACAGTGGTGTTGAATATCAACATTTTTGTTTTTGGGATGAGATTGGACTTTGATGATACAAAGTGGCATAGTTGTGCCATAACTGATGCGCGACTGAACTTCAGTTTTGACTGAGCTGTTGTCTGTGATGACAGATCCAAGGTGGGTAAATGACTTGAAGAATTCAAGAGTGCATCCTGATATGTCAAATGTTGGTGAGTTGGCCGTGTTACACATCGAGTGAACAATCATTATTTTTATCTTCTGCCAGCTAATCTGTGGTCCCACTTTCAGGGCTTCATCTGACCATGTGTTGAGGGTTTTTAGAGTTCAGCTGCAGAAGCAGGGTACATATTCGGGCAATATCATCAGCAAAGTTGCACTTGGCTAGAATTCTTTCGCCATACTTCAGTACGAGGGGGAGTCGGCTCGTGGTTCGATGCACGGCATAATCAATCACTGCGTTGAACCATTCAGGAGCAGCAGCAGAGCCTTGCTGTACACCGGTGTTTCTATTTATCAGAGAGCTTTGACAACTAATAACCTGAACGGAACTTTTCGTAACAGTGCAGAGCTGCTTGAATAGGCAACAATATTTGTCCGGGAGACCTGTTTGTTCTAGTATCAGCCAGAGATTCAGAGTCAACTAATTCAAAGACTACTTTAAATTCAACAAAGGCGATGTATGCAGTATTCTGGAACCCATAAGGTTTGTCAATGCCCTGGTGTACAGTAATGATCTGCTCAGTAGTACATTTGTTAGGCATGAAATCTGCTCCATGAATCCAGCAGCGCTTACGAATAAATTGGGCACTTCTATCAATCAATACGATGGCAAATAATTCGCCAGAAACCAACAGTGGGGGGGGGGCGCGGATTCGTCCATCGTTGGAGCAATCACTTTGATTACCTTTGCACTTCCATACAGGAAGTATTATCCCTTCCTCCCATTCTTGTAAAATCAGTTAAGTTTTCCAAACGAGAGTGAAGAGCATGTGGAGCCATAGTAACATCATTGGTACTTGAATTTTAGCACCTCTATGGTGATCCCGCAGGTTCAGGGCACTTTGTAATTTTTCATCTTCCTTAAAGCATTCTGTATCTCTTTTACAGAAGAAGGATCAGGCACTGAGAGATTTTCGCAAGTTATTTGATGAGCAGATGCAATTAGGTCGGGATTGAGGTAAACTCTTTCGGCATTTAGCAGTTTGTGGTACTCCTTCCATTGCTCTACTTACTTGGTTTCGTCTTTGAGCATTATGCCGGAGGCGGACTTAACTGCTCATATCTTTGGAAGTTTCCCCTCTCTGAGGTCTCTGAAATACTTGAAAAGGACTTGATGTCACTTTTTTGTACTGAATCGTCAAGCTCATCTGCTTTTTAATCAACAAATTGTTGCTTGTCTTGGTATATCTCTGGCCAGTTACGCTTTCCTGCGTTGTTCAATTACTTCCAAAGCTTCTCCCAACAGCAAGGGCTTCTTTGAGTACATCTTGAGACCAACAGTCTAATTGGCGACCTCTAATACATTGTTTTTGTGTGTTTGCCACATTGCATCAGGGCTAACAAGGTTGTTCGGACATTTGAATCTGTTTTGGCCTTCAACTAAATACTTTAGGCAAGCTTGGATAGTACAAAAAAATCAGTGTTGGTTTTTATGACACATGTTATAGTGCGCCATTGATGACCTACAACATTGTGCCGTCCTGGCTAAGTGGTTGGCAAATTGGTTTGAGAATGCTTTGTCCAAGGGCCAAAGGTTCGATCCCTGGCGTAGCCAGTTACTTGGTTCGGGACGGGGGTCAGTTGCGCGACTCTATAAGCTCAGCCTGAGTCATCCCAGCTCTAAATGAGTACCAGGAAAAATCTGGCGAAAGTAAGCAGAAAGGGTGTGTGAAAGCACAGGATAGCTGGCCCCCAGTCCTCCATTGCACTTCCTGGCTGAAGGGCCATGAAACGGAAATCAGCACTGCCGGTTTGGACCTCAAGGGTCTATTGCTGTCATACTTACAACATTATACATTGCCTCTTCCATAATGACCACTCTAATAAGAACAGAGTTGTACCATTTTGGTTCCCTCCTCAACCCTGGTTCTACATATAATGTTGGCTAATGTGAAAATTGCATCTCAGCCATCATCATGGGGCCAAGTATAGCCCTTAGCTAAGCCTGCCATTAAAATTGTATCCTAGCTCCTGTAATGGGCCCAGATTTAGTCCTAGGCTGTATACAAAAGCTTGCTGGTTTTGATTAATTTTTTTTCTTTTAAAATTGTTATTATGAGCCAACTACTGATGAAAAATAAGAGCTTCATTGTTCTCTATGGGCTCCTCTAAAGCAAACACAACAGTAACAAAATTTTTACTTAATAATGTGTATAAAATGTATGTTGTGTGGTCTTTCTGGGTTTCTTCCACTTTAATTCATGTTTTGTCTACAATATATTTGTTAACCCTTTCAGGATAGATGGTTCAATCCAGCACAATGCATAAACTGTTTTTTTTTTTCATCAGCCAACCACACTACTGTATGGTTCATGATACCCAATTGTGGCCAATAAGCTTTTTATTAACTTTTTGGCACACTTATTTCATAATTTAATATCTGTTTGGTAGCTGCAAAGTTCACACCCTCTTAATCAAATTACCCTTATATGAGCAATGTTACCTAGCCCCTTAATACATTTCCACTTAATTCAAATACACCAAAACTTGGAGAAATATAACCTTTTAAAAGCCATAGGGGAGAGTTCTACAGTTTGACAAAGTAGGTGGTATAATACATTCTTAGAACTCCTTATATATTGGTTGTACTGAATTATGCTTGTAAGAGCTGAAAAAGTTCTAAAGAACCAAAAAGAAAGTAAGTTTTCAAGAGAAATATATTTAACAGATAAAAATTATGATAGCAAGCACATTTTGGACCCTAACAGTAAGTTTCCTTAGCCAGTCACCAACTACACTGTGGATAAGGTGGAATAAACCAGCCACTTTTTGTAGAGAATTGCTACATAGAAGAGGAAATACAGACCCCATACAAAAAAACAAAGCTGAGTAGTAAGATAAACTTTGTGGTCGTTTTTAAGATACATGTTGTAGGGCGCCAATGATGACTGACGGTATTGTTCATGAGTTCTTGAAAACTGAACACTATAACAAGAAAAGAGTTGTACCATTTGATTTCCTCTTCAACCTTGGTTCTATATATAATGGTTGCTAATGTTGGAACTGTATCCCATCCATCCTAAAACTGCAGCGATACAATATGCACAAAACTTTGAGTATTGTGCAACTTTTTCAAATTAGTACTATTTTGCATTATGAACCAACTTTTAATAAAGTAAACTACCAAAAAAATACAAAGTATAAGTAGACAAATTAATGCCAACCAATAGAATCAGCAAAGTTTTGTATACAGCCTAGGGCTATATCTGACCACATTAGAAGGCTGGGATACACTAGTCATGGTATAACCAGGGTTGCCACTGCCATGGATTTATCCACAAAAACATGGATTTTTCAACCCCTGCCATGGATTTTTTTTCACATGGTATGGAATTAGCGTCACTCAGAAAACCAATCTTTACAGCAACCCAAAATGGGTCCAAACCAAAAAAGATTTGTTTTGGTCAGTTTATACCATTTATACATCATCCATATATATTTGAGACAAAATATCACATGAAAAAAAAATGGAAACCATGCACTTCTGCATTGCATCTATATGAACAAAGAGCTATGTCATCGAAAAGCCATACCTTCAAGCAACTCAAAGTGTCGCAGATGGCATAGTGAAGTATTGAGCATTATTACCATGGCATTACTACATTACTACATTACTAGCATGGTCCAACATTACATGTAAAATGAAAAAGTTTTTTCTTGTGTGTATTTATCTTATTTGAATGTTAAAAATGTATTCTTAAGTACTGTATAAATCTTATCAATCATTTTACATAGTTCAGGCATGACAGGTTTAATTTCAATATAATTACAATATCTTTTGTTTGAAACATTTTTAAAAACCTGACGAATAATTTCATAGATAATCCATTCAAAATTAAAAAGAGTAAAGCCCTTTCCCCAAATGGTGTTTACACTACCCAACTGAATATATAAAAAAAGTCTTTTTAAAATTCTTGAATCTTTAACAATAGAGTGAAAATAAAACAAACAAACAATGAAAAAAATGTAAATTAATGTGGAAGCAACCCAAAATGTCTATTTAACATTAATTTTACAAACACTATAAAGAAAAAATTTTTTTTACTATAGTGTTTCCTTTAGAAGTACCCATATGCAACCTTAAATTTCAGGTAAATTTATACTTTTCATATAATTTTGCTAGGATGAAAGTGATAATACTTGATGCCTTATTTCTGCTGTTCTCAAATATAATAACCACTACCAGGACAAATTCTTTTTTAAACTCTTATTTGGGACAGAAAAACTAAGTTATTACCTTGCCTATAGCTTAGAGTAAGACTATGATGTAAAGTTGAAAAACAATTATAAACTAAGTAGATATAATAATTAGCTTTTAAGTGAGCCCTTAAAAAACTCTCTATTATGTTTCCAGTGTCCTGTCAGCAACAAAGAAAAAAAAAGAAAAAAACAAAAAGACACGTAATTTATACCTATTAAAAAATGTGATTTTACTTTTTGTTCAAGGTAGGAGGTGTAAGTTCCCTGTTTAGGCTGTTCAACATTGGTGGCTCCAATGGATTGCTTTTTGTTTACTGTGATGCTGTTTACAAGGGTATTAGACTCATTATAAAATTCTTGCACATTTGTTTCCTAACTAACATACTACTCTTAAGAGTAAGTGAAATAATGGTATAAGTCTAGAATTGGGACTGTTGAGAAGGAAAAATGTTGGAAAACAATTATTATTTCATAATATACAGAATAATATAGTTAACTTACTTTAACTGCAGTTCTACTAAACTTTTAATCCCCCCCCCCCCTTGGGTGCAAATATATAGCCCAAATTCTGCATTCTCTATTTGTTTTGCTATCCACCACTCTTTTCAACCCATGTACCTGCAAGTTGAATCAAAAGTGATCAAATCAAAAACCAGAAATATATGATTGGGGCTATATTTTTTATTACTAGAGGGATTGGGGGTTAAATAAAGTGGAATTGCAGGCAAAAATGTGTAAACTACAGTTATTTTGCATATTATGAAGTAAGAATTGTTTTAGTAACATATTTCTTTCTCAATAGCCTCAATTCCTGACTTATATAAGAATTGTAATTGTCTTTCCTGAATCAGCTACAAATGGCAACTTTTTCTCTAAAGACAGTATTTTTTTTTTTTTTAATAAATGCAACCAATTTAAGGGCTCAAAAAAAACTTGAAATTATGAGTGAATTTGAAAAGGACATTAAAAGAGCATCAAGTGATCTATTCACTTTCTTCCTTACTAAATTAAATGAAAAGCTGGTAAATAGCTACCAAATCATATTATTGACATAGGGTAAAGGCACCAATGATTCAACAGTGCAATTTTGGAACCACTGTCAAAATTTTCCTTCAAAACGGGATAGCTCTGCTTAGCCGGGACTTAGAGTGCCATCTCTTGGAGCCATCGTTATATTTCGACGGTGTAAAACGTGGACACTATATCTGGTACACCCAGATAAGAAAAGAACATTCAATTTGGTCAGTTTCCTGTTTTCGACACAAAAGGAGCTCCCGACAATTTTTTAGGTATTTAATGTTCAAACTGTCATTACTTGATTATTTATATCAAGAAAAAGTTGGGATAAGCGCCAATGTGTCGAGATACATCTGATCTTCTCTGAAATGTAGCCACATTAGCTTTTTCTTGATAAAATTAAATGAAAATGGTGACGAAAATTGTATTGTTGAAACTAGGTTCCAAGTGTCGAAAATTCTTGTTCAATGTAGTGGAATACCAGGCAGACTAAAAATGTTCCTTCAGCTGCATTCAAGCGTAAATATCGGCTACTATCAAGGGATTTATTTCTTTGGCGAATATCTTGTAGTAACCTTGTCAAAATTTTGGACAGACAGCAACAGGCCCTGTCAAAATATAGGTGACTTTGTCGAAACTTCACTGAACATGTAAAACAGATGAGAAATAATAGGTGTCAAAATTCCAGGTTTCACTGACAAAACCATAGGCACCATAGCTGTTGAATTTATGGGTGCTTTCTGTGCAACGAGAGATTTTGATGATTATTATTTCTAATAATATTTCAGATGAAAGAACATTTAAACAAAAGGTTTTTTTTAACTTTGAAGTTTTACTTACAGACACTAGATTTTTCCATCATCTGAGGAACTGCCACTTGGCCTCATACCATGCAGGGGCGTAAATTGCTATGGGTCAGGGGGGGCAGTTGCCCCCCCAGACCTCATTTTGCCCCCCTCCCCTGACCTGATTTTGCCCCCCCCCCAGACTTTTTAGATTATACCCTTATTTATCCTTCATCTGAATAAAAAATACAAATTATATCAAATAAAAAATCTTACACGAAATGACACGTAGGCCTATGTTTTGGACAAAACTAAGAATCTACATATGAAAATAAAATCCACTAAATCAAAGAAACTTCTTAAATTTCTTGAAATCCACTCCTGTTTTCCTAGACCCTATCCCTTCCAAAATGCTAGTGAAACAATTTTGTTATACTAAATACTATTTGTATTTAATAATGTATATTAAAATTTTTTGTACTGATTTTGTTATACCAAATACTACATACTTGAAACAATTTTGTTAGTTTTATTACTTCTACTTTTTGCATAGTCTTTTATACTTTTATACATTAAATGAAGTTGAAGAAAAACAAAGAAACAAGAATATACATGTCAAATACACCAGGTTCCACCCACAAGTATTCCCCAAGCATTAAGACGGGTGTCAAATTGGGTTCCGACTTGTGTCAAAAACAGGTAACTTTTTTGTTGTGTTGAATTTGTGGGTGAAAATGCTCTAATTTCGGAAAATTGGAGTTTTGTACCCTTTCCAGACCAAACTTCAAACTTCTCATCAAATAGTTAGATCCCTAGATGTTTTTCCTACATACTGAAACCCTTTTCAAACCAAAAGTCTTTAAATTAAGACTTCTAGAGTAGAAAAACTGGTTTTTTATAAAAACTATTGAATCATTGGTTTGACACCCAATACAGGTGTCGAATTGGGTTCCAACTTGCGTCAAAAACAGGTAACTTTTTTTGTTGTGTCGAATTTGTAGGTGAAAATGCTATAATTTCAGAAAATTGGAGTTTTGTACCCTTTCCAGACAAAACTTCAAACTTCTCATCAAACAGTTAGATTCCTAGATGGTTTTCCTATATACTGAAACCCTTTTCAAACCAAAAGTCTTTAAATTAGGACTTATGGAGTAGAAAAACTGGTTTTTTACAAAAACTGTCAAATCATCAGTACCTTTACCCTACACATAAAGTGAATATACCACTTGATGCCTTTTTTTATGCTGTTTACAAATATAATAATCATTTCTATTGGAAATGAATTTAATCCCCCCCCCCTATATATGACAATTCAGGGTATATATTTATACATTAGGGGGGGGGGCGTAAAGTTTAAACTTACCTCCCTTTTACATCAGAAACAAAATTTGCCCCACCCCCCTAATGTAGAAATATATATCCTGAATTGGCATATATAGGGGGGGGGGCTGAAATTCATGGTCAATATCTACCAATTCATATTATTGAGTTAGGACTAAAGTGAATACACCATTCAATACCTTTTTTTATGCTGATTACAAATATAATAAGCATTTCTATCAGAAGTGAATTTCAGCCCCCCCCTATATATGCCAATTCAGGGTTAGGATAGGTTAGGTATAGCCTATATAGGGAGGGGCTGAAATTCATTTCTGATAGAAATGCTTATTATATTCGTAATCAGCATAAAAAAGGCATTGAATGGTGCATTCACTTTATTCCTAACTCAATAATATGATTTGGTAGATATTGACCAAATTCAGTTCCAATGGAAATGATTATTATAGCCTATTTGTATAAGCATAAAAAAAGGCATTGAGTGGTATATTCACTTTATGCGTAAGTCAATAATATGATTTGGTAGATATTTACCAAGAAGCTATAAATTTACCAAATTATCTTAGGCCTAGCCTACCTTAAACTGCACTTGCTAGTAATAAGGGAAAATTATACAGACACCAATAAATGATGCTGGTGATTCAGCTTGCCAGGTGCATAAACATGAATGTTACATAAAATGATAGAAAATAATGCCAAACCCAGACAGTCAGCAAGTTTTAGTAGGCCCTATGCCTCACCAGAACATATTTGGAAAGAAAATTTAATAGAGGATCAAATAGTATATCTTTGTTTTTTATCTGATTTCTGCCTAGAAGTAAACCACTGTTTAAACTAGGCTTAAATCTGGGAACCAGAGCAGGGGACTATGATATAATTATCCTAAACTAAAATTAAATAACAGTAGGCTAAAACTCAACTAAGTACAATTCTTTTGACAAGACTGAGAATAAGCGTCTTTTTATTATGGGTAGTCAGCAGGGGAGCTTTAACACAGTCAGTATACCTTGTGTATCAGCATTTGATGGGTTCTTCTCCTCAAACATAATTCCCTTAAGATAAGGAGCATGTAACGAATTTGAATTTGTTTCTTGTCATTGTCATATTGACAGCGTTATCATACATTGTTTTACTTCCTATCCGTCAAACCTTTCTGGGCAGGGTTTTCTAAGTTTCCTTTCTAATTAAGAAAGCAGAAGATAAGCGATTATCTGCTCCGAGCACCGGTGATAAGTCGGAAAGGGACTTCCTTCCAACTGGTAGTATATCGATACTTTCTTTACTGAGCAAGATCTGCTGAATGCAGTTTGAATTGCCTCATTCTGAAATAATAGCTAAGAGGCATATTTTGACTTTTGTACTTAACTTCATTTTAGGAACAATAAATATCGGATGTATGATGACATCCATTAACGAAACTATTTTTTGTGAAAATAAGCTTTATAGTTCTGCCTAAATAGAGAGCGTTGTGGGCACAATGTATTATTTTTTCGAAGGGGTATGTGGGGGAGGGGATGGGGGGTTCTGACCATGGTACAGAATAAATTGTCGTAGGAACTACGAAAGGGGCTGTAACCATCGTTTCCCTAAACACATACAATCTAAATTTTGAAATAGTCACTTCGTTCAAAATAGTTCAAGTACCATATAACAAGACTTTTGTGAACGGAACAACAACCAAGAGTCTGGGGACAAGTGTTGTAATCTATGCCCTGTGGGGGGGGGGGCTCGTAAGGTTCTTTTGGAAGGAGTGGTCGTATGAACTTTGTAGAAGGCTCATTTGAGTCCAAAATCTTTTTTTAAGTAAAAAATGATGAAGGGCATCAGAACATGCAACAATACCTCCACGGTTGACATGACCCTTAGAGCAGAGAGGCAAGGGTTTAAAGTTATGCCCTAGTGGCATGCAAGGTTTTTATGAAATAAATTCGAACGGAAACAGGAAGTTCTAGTGCTCTTAAGAGGAGGCAAAAGTTATTGGAGGGCACCCTCCCCCCAGTTAAACACATTTACCAAAACACATTCAATCAAAATTTTAAGACAGCTATTTTGTTCAGTATTGTTCAAAAGTCCAGTGATTATGCCTTTGGGAATTTCAACCTTCCCACACCTTTCGGGGCAAGAGCTGTAACTTAGGCAATTCGTTTATTGTTTACATATAGTATATTTTATTGAGAAAGGTGGGCATGTTTAACCTTTTCTTTCAAAAAAGACGGAAGGCATTCAAGTCAGAAATTAAAAAAATTTTAAGGGGAGTAAATTGCAAGAAAATAGCTAAAGAAATTTGCAAGTTTTTTAAGCGTGGAAATTGCAAATTCGGCCAAAATTTTTGGCATAATCATTCAGCTATATAAGCTGCTCGCAACCTCAAAAAACGAAATCACCATACAATCACTGACCTGGCCGAAAGTGATATTTCTTCATACATTTGTAAAGAAAATTCTTAAGTGGTAACTGTAGAGCAAGTCATTGCAATGTGTTACGTTAATGTAAATTCTACCTATTAGGTAAATGTATTATAATTTAGTGCAATTTTAAGCATGTTAATATCTGTACCGTTTTTCCAAGTGGCCGTTGTTTTGGTTGCACTAAAGCTCGCGTTAAGGTTCCTCCTTCTTTTTATCTACCCCCAGGAAGAAAATTGCACCAATCTGTAAAAGATATCAGAGGCAACCCTGTAGCGTTGCCTATAGTAAAGACCATACGGCTCCAATGTTTTATTATTATTTTTTTTTCCCCAGAGGCACTTCATATGGAAGGGGTCGTCGTCGAAAATTAAAAGGGGGCTCATTCGATTGGAAATCGAGAGTTCTGGTGCCCTTTTTAATAGTCTAAAATGATTGGAGGGCAACTAGCCCCCCACACGCCCATCATTCCCCCAAACACAGCCGATCAAACTTTGGAGATAGCCATTTTATTCAGCGTAGTTGATTTCCACATAGAAAATATATTTTTGAGGAGGACACCCCCAAAACCCTCAGGGCAAGGGTTTTAAGTTATGCCCTGGGGGCATATAAGGTTTTTATAGAAGGTGTTGTCGTAAAAACTTCAAAACAGGCTCATTCGATTGGAAATTAAAGGGCTAAAACATAATTTCTATCTGTAAATCAACAACGCTGAACAAAATGGCTATTTAAAAATTTTGAGTGAATGTGTTTGGGGAAAAGGTGGGCGATAGAGGAGGGTTAGTTGCCCTCAAATCACTTTCGACTTTTAAAAAGGGCACTAGACATTTGAATTTCCAATCAAATGAGCCCTTTTTTAACTTTCAACGACAAACATTTCAATAAAAACTTATATGTTTTCAGGGCATAGCTTATAACCCTTGCCCTGAAGACTGTGGGGGGAGTGTCCTGCTCAAAGGCGAAATTTCCTAAACTTTAAACTGCGTGGAACAAAACAACTATCTAAAAATTTTGATTGGATGTGTTTGGGGAAATGGTGCGCGTGGAAGGGGTATTAGCTGCCTTCCAATTACTTTCGACTATTAAAAAAGGGCACTAGCCATTTCAATTTCTAATCGAATGAGCCCTTTTTGAAGTTTCTATGACAACGCGTTCTACAAAAACCTTATATGCCCCCAGGGCATGACTTACAACCCTAGCCCAGAAGGCTGTGAGGGGGTTGTCATCCTCAAAGACCTAATTTATAGAACTTAAAACTACGTTGAATAAAATGGCTCTCTAAAAATTTTGACGGATGTGTTTGGGGAAAAGGTGGGCGTGAGAGGGGGGTTAGTTGCCCCTCCAATCACTTTTGACGATCAAAAACGGCATTATCCCTTTGAATTTCCAATCGAATGAGCCTTTTTTGAAGTTTTACGACAACGCCTTCTATGAAAACCTCATATGCCCCAGGGGCATAACTTACAACCCTTGCCCTGAAGGGCTTTGGGGGAGTGTCCTCCTCCAAACATATTTGGATTCAACTCCAAGCATATTTTCTATTTGGATTTCAACTACGTTGAGCAAAATGGCTATCTCAAAATTTTGATTGGATGTGTTTTGGGAAATGGTGGGCGTGGAAGGGTTGTTAGTCGCTTTCCTTTTACTGCCATCTATTAAAAGGGCAGAAGCCACCCCAATTTCTAATTGAATGAGCCTTTTTCGAATTTTCTATGACAACTTCTTCTATACGAAGTGCTATGCTCTAAAGGAAAAAAAAAATCAATAATACATTGTGCCAACATCGTTCTTATATGCCCTCAGGGCATAACTTAAATCCCTTGCCCCGACGGTTGTAGGGGAGTGTTCTCCTCAAAAACATACTTTCTATCTTGAAATCAACTACACTGAACAAAATGGCTAGCTCAAATTTTGATTGGATATGTTTGGGGCAATGATGGGCGTGGGAGGGGCTAGTTGCCCTCCAATCACTTTCTACTATTAAAAAGGGCACTAGCCACTCCAATTTCCAATCTAATGAGCCCTTTTCGAAGTTTCTACGACAACTCTTTCAATACGAAGTGCCAGAATATGGAAACAAAAAATAAATAATAGATTGTGCGAACATTGTTCTTCTGGACGATTCTTCTATGATTTCTGGTCGTTTTGAGTTTGAATTTTAACAGGTATTTGTATCTGCTGACCTTAAGTTTAAAATGTCCTTTACTTTTCTTTGAAAAACTTATTTTTCGGAAAGTTTTTTTTTTAATTAATAATAATAAAACATTGGAGCCGGTTGGCCTTTACTATAGGCAACACTATAGCGTTGCCTCTTAAAGACCAGAACTTAATTTGCACTTTACTAAAAAACAAACAAATAACGATGGGTTGTCAATTTAATATACATATTCTTATTTTTATTCGTTAAAGTGTTGGTAATTTTTTATAAATTAAAGTAAAAACAGTTAAAATGTCTTTTGTTTTCAGTAAAATGCAAATTATGTTCTGGTCTTGAGAAGTAATAGTCTTACTCATGTTAATTTTTACTTGTTTTGAGTTTGACTTGGTTATTTATTATAATTTCTGCTACTTTTTGGTAACAGAAATTTACCAAATATTTTTAGAGCTCTTTACTTTTCTTTGAAAAACCTGTTTATTGAAAAAAGTTTTTTACATTAATAGCCAAAAAAGCCAAAGCTACTGTGTATCAAATTTATGGGGCTTTATTTGTGTTTCTTGGCCTCATCTTTTACTGGAAATTGAAATACATAGATTCCGTATTTAAATTCATGATTATTCAGTATTTTAGATTATTTAGTTCCCTTTCCGCCCCTCCAGCTACTGAACTTGAACTTGTAATACTTTTTACGGAATTATTTACTTATGATAAGTTTCTGTTACACTTGATCAGGAGAAAATCTTTCTAAATTATTAATGTCTGTGGAATCTTGACTTTCTCTCTCTTTCCTTACGGGCAAGATTGTGTTAGCTATCATTTTCTGGTATGAATGTATTATATTCACTTCGTAGAATGTATTTAGATATTCCAGTAGTGGCAGATGGACTTTGAAATACATATTCTGAAGCAGTTGTGTGTCACATTTATATGGCTTTGCTTGTATTAAATAAAAAATAGTTTTTTTTTTAACTGAAATTAAGGAGCGACATTAAAACTTAAAACCTGGTCCTGGGTTCTCTGAATATTTTCCTTATATTTTGTCTAGGAATATGACATTTCTAAATAATGTTTCCACTGATTTTCTAATGTCTATAATTTAAGTATTGTAAAGAAAGAGATGACATCCGACGGGAAGGAAGCATTGCTGCGTGATGTCGTAGCATGATGTTGACTTTTTTCAGACCAGGGATCAATCTAGCCAAAATTATTTTTAATTTTTCTTTTCTCCATCTGACCAAAAAACTTATGAATGAAAATTATGGTTCTAAATATTTCACCCCAAGACATGGGCGCCCATAAGGGGGGGCAGGGGGGGGGGGGCGTTGGCCCCCCTGGCTGAATTACGTTGCCTTACATTTTTGTTTTGAGATTTCTATTATATATAGCATTGAAAGTGCCGATTAGACCAGGTAAATAAGACATTTGCTTCCCAAGAGATCGTTAAAAGCTGTAATTGAGCAAGTGGCACCATGAAGCTGTAATTGATGCTAATAACTTCTGTGATTCAATGACGATGAAGAAAAAAGACATCAAAGAACAACTGGATTCTGCTATATCTGATCTTATACAGATAAACCGAAGCAAACTTACATTAATTTTAAAAGCAATCATAGTTTGTGGTACTCACGACATTGCTCTTCGTGGAAATCATTCAAAGAGAGGAAACTTTCAAGGCCTGCTTCGTTTTCGCATTGAAGCAGGAGATCAAGTTCTTAAAGACCACATAACGACATATTCAGGAAAAGCTAAATATACATCTCATAGAGTCCCAAATGAGCTAATAAATATTTGTGGGAGTATACTACAAGATACAATAGTCAAAGAAGTAAATGATAGCCAAGCATTCTCTTTGCTAGCAGATGAGACTGCTGATATTAGTGGGAAAGAGCAGATGTCAATAGGGGTACGTTACATAAAACGGATTCAAACGTTGGATGGGTGATCAAAGAAGAATTTGTGGGGTTTGCCGAACTTGAAAAATTAGATGCAGGAAGTATTGCTGATGCAATTTTTGCATTTCACAGACAAGATAGGACTAGACATGACAAAGCTAATTGGTTTAGGATTTGATGGATGTTCAACGATGGCCGGGAAAGATACTGGAGTTCAACGAAGAATCCGGGAAAAATATCCAAAAGCTGTGTATTTTCACTGTGCCTCTCATAGATTAAATTTAGTTGTCAATGACCTCAGTATTGTACCAGAAATTAAAACACAATAGGCACAATAAAAAAAGTGATCCGATTCTTCAGGGAGAGCACTCTTAGAAGGAAAAAGATCCCAAAAATATCCCAAAGAATCTTTTTCACTCTTAGAAGGAAAAAGATCCCAAAAATTCCTATTCTGTGTGAAACAAGGTGGTCTGAGAAGTACAGATGCATACGCAACTTTTCAAACAATTTTAGTGCCATCAAGGAAGCTTTGAGTCAACTTTCCACTGACAATGAGGCGAACCAAGAAACGCGTTCACAAGCTTTTCAGTTGGATATTGCAACATCATCAGTAGTTTTTATCGTATGTCTAAAAATCATTTCCAGATACTCTTCATACCTTGAGCCAGTTGTAAACAAAATGCAGTCCGTCGATTTTGACCAACATGCTGTACATATGCACGTAAAAAAGAAATTGTTATGCGTTTTTCAAAAGCACAGAGTAGAAGCAGTCATGGAATTTGAAGAAATTTTCACGGAAATACAAGAAACCTGTGATTTACTGGAAATTGAAATCAAAACATCTAGGACAACCGCAAGACAAACTCATCGCTCAAACATTTCAATTGACTAATCCAATAGATTACTATAGGTTAGCTGTTTTTATTCCTTATTTGGACTTGTTAATTGTGTCACTTGAATCGAGATTCAATGACCACAACAAAACCCCATCCAAAGGAATTCTTATTCATCCCAACATTTTAAAAAACACGGAGAAGGATACATTTGTTAATGCTATGAAAGATCTATCTAAGTTCTATGACAATGAAAATTTAGAAGTAGAAGAAAGAACCTGGTACGATGTGTAGAAAAACAAAGACTGTGGTGAGGAAGTGAAGCTCATAGATCTCTTCTCTGAAACTACATTTTTCCCTTCAATTATGAGAGCCCTTGTTAACTATTTAATCATCCCACCAACAACATGTACTGTGGAGAGATCCTTTAGCACCCTGAGGCGAGTTAAAACATGGCTGAGGAGCAATATGAGTGAAGAACGCCTATCAAGTTTGAGCTTATTAAGCATTCACAGGTATAGAGTACAAGAGCTCAATTTGGAAGAGCTGGCTATAGACAAATTTTCCAAACAGAAGCGAAATCTACAATTTGCTTTTTCTGAAAAGTTATAATTTTGTGATTTAAAGATCTTAAGTAAGTTTCTTTTCATGAGTTAAATCAATTTTTTTGAAATTTAGATAAATCAAAATTTTAAATCCGTTTTTTATTTTTTGAATTTTTAATGATTAAAAATTTGTGATTATGTTCCGAACTCCAGTTTCACTCATTTCACTTTCATGTGGTTCATTTCATTTCACTCTTGTGGTTCACAACAGAGAATTTCGCTAAGAGGGCAAATGTCATCTTTAGCAGAACCCACCGATGTTGACAAAATTTTCTGCCACCATTATGTTTTTTGTCTGTTTTTGTTGGTTTTGAAAGCAAGGCAAATATCAAAATTACATTTTACAGTTTAAAAGGGAAAATCGTGTGTTTGTACAATAAGGTGCCCTCTAATTAAATTGGAAGAATATACTGACATTAAAGGATATAGCTTAAATTTCACTGTTTTGCCCCCCCCCTAAAATTCAGCCTATGGATACCCATGCCCCAAGATGATACCCACCCCACCCCCCTGTGTTCCCCATGGATAAATTTGGATGTTCGTTAGAAAGGAAATTGAAAATGCTACTCACCTTTTCAAGTTAGAGGCAAAGCTGTTGCGCTGCCTATAATAAAGAGCCATAAAGGTTCAATGTATTGCTATTTCAATATATTATTATTTATTTATTTTTTCGCAGAGGTATTTCAAAAGGAAGGGGTGGTCACATAAACTTCGGAGGGGGTTCATTCGATTGAAAATTTTAAGTTCTGGTGCCCATATTTAAGAGTCAAAAGTCATTGGAGGACAGCTAACCACCACCAGCGCCGTTTTTTCCCAAACGCATCCAAATCAAAATTTTAAGACAGCCATTTTGTTCAAAATAATTCAAGGGTCAAATAACCCTGCCTCCGGTTTTCACAACTCCTATGGCAAGGGCCTGTAAGTCATGAAAGCTGTCCATTGTTAAGATGTAATGTTTTTATGGAAAGGGTGGTAGTATAGACTTTGAAGGGGACTCATTCAATAGGAAATCGAAAGTCCTAGAGCCTTTTTTTAAGATTCAAAGTGATCAGAGGGTAACCCACCCCCTCCCACGCCCTTTCTCCCTCAAATGTATCCGAGCAAAATTTTGAGATGGTCATTTTCTTTACATGCAAAATTTGCTCAAAGGAAGAGTTCGAGGGAGGAATAGAAATTAATATACAATGCCTTCCAAGATTTTTTCTGGTCTATGCTGTTATTACGAAAATAAAGAGTAATATTATACCCCAAAATGAGCAAAAATTAGTTCGTGTAGGGGAGTGGCCGTCCCTTCCTCATCCCTAACCTTCTTTTCATGGTTGTAGAAATTTCGGAGGATGCTTATTTGATCGGAAATCGAGACTTCTTGTCCTTTTTGAAAAATCGAAAGTGATTCGAAAACCAGCCAGCCCCCTGTCCTAGAACTGTTTTTGATGTCCGGTTCTTTCTTATGTTAAATAAAAAAACTTTTCTCAACTGACGGTATGGAGCAACACTAAAACTCAAAACAAAATGAAATTATTTCATTCATGAAGGGGATTTCCTCCCTCTTCAATACCTTCCTCTTTGCGCTAAAGATTGACTGTCCCAATTATTTACAAACGACTCCTGAAACATAAAAGCCGTATACTTTGAATAGGAAGCTTTTTTAAAGTGCTGAAAACTTTAGTGTAAAAATCAAGCTATTGAGGAGGAGGACAACCTTCATATACGGAATAATTTCCGTTCGTTTTAAGTTTAATGTTGTTCCTTACTTTCAGTTGAGAAAACTTCATGTTTTGAATTTAATGTCTGATCGTTTTTAAGTATTGCTGATAAATCTGACTCACCCTTCCTGAATAATTTCCTTCCCTCCCTGGAAAATTGCTCCCGCGTAAAATTTACATCCTCGCTACCCCCCCCCCCCACCTTCGTAAAATCTCTTGCGGAAGCTTTGGGCTGAAAAATTTTCTTTATCCTACTTTCAATTTAAAAAGAGATTTATAATTGCTTTTCCGATCAAATGAGAAATTCCCCTTCCATGGAGTTTTTTCCCCAGAAAATCCAACCCCCCCCCCCGGAAAATCTCCAAATGGAAAATTGAGTTGGCAAAGCGAAAGTAAGATAAATAAAAAGAATTTCCTACAGGATGTCTGTCACATCACCCCAGTTTGAAATTAAATAAAAAAAACAAGTTTTTTAAACTGAAAGTAAGGAGCGACATTAAAACTTGAAACGAACAGAAATGATTCCGTATATGAAATGGACTGTCCCCTCCTCAACGCCTCGCTCTTTACGCTAAAGTTTTTTATTGTTTTAAAAAATAAAGTTGTGAGACAGAGTCAAACTTTAGCGTAAAGAGCGAGGCGTTGAGGAGGGGACAGTCCCTTTCATATACGGAATAATTTCTGTTCGTTTTAAGTTTTAATGTCACTCCTTACTTTCAGTTTAAAAAACTTGTTTTTTTTATTTAATTTTTGAACGTTTTTGAATAAATGCAGGTTTTGATATTGGCTCACCGTACATGAATAATTAAAACAAAATTTTCATATTATTTTACTTTTATTTAGTTAAATGGCTTTCTCGAAACTTGTTTAATTTTATTTACGAACGTTTTGATTAGTAATAAATATACGTAACTTACGAATTAACTTACGTAACGAACTTTTATATTCATATATTTTTAATACGTTTATTAGGGGGTCCGCCCCCTAGTCAATACCTTGCTCTTTAAGCAAAAGTTCGAATTTTGATCCAATTCTTTAAAAATGACCGCTTAATCACAAAGGCCGTTAATTACAATAAATAGCTCTTATGAAAGTACTAAAACATCTTTGGGTTAAAGAGCGAGGCATTGACTACGGGGTGAACCCAATTATATATGTAATATTTTCTGTTCGTTTAAAGTTTCGATGTTGCAGTTGAAATACTTCTTTTTTTATATTAAATTCCTGATCTTTTTTTAAATAATGCTGGGAATTCCGGCGTCCCCTTCATAGCAATGTCCTTCAAAAAAACTTCCTTCATGGAAAGATTCTCCCACATAACCCCCGACCCACCCACCCCTCCTTCCCACTACCAGGAAAAATCTCCCCGGAAAACGTCTGTATACTTCCAAATAATCAATACTATATTTTAACATTGGGTAAAGTTCATAACTTTCAGCCCTCTCCCTGGGAACTTCGGAGGATTAAGTCGTCCTAAAAGACATACTTATAATATTTTCGAACATGCTGAACAAAATGGCTATCTCAAAATTTTGATCAGGTGGCTTTGGGAAAAAATGAGCGTGGGAGGGGGCCTAGTTGCCCTCCATTTTTTTTGTCACTTAAAAAGGGCACTAGAACTTTCAATTTCCATTCGAATGAGCCCTCCCACGATATTCTAGGACCACTGGGTTGATACAATCACCCCTGGGAAAAAAAACCCCTAGGAACAAACAAATAAACACGCACCCGTGATCTTTCTTCTGGCAAAAAATGCAAAATTCCACATTTTTGTAGATGGGAGCTTGAAACCTCTACTGTAGGGTTCTCTGATACGCGGAATATGATGGTGTGATTTTCATTAATGTTCTATAACTTTTAGGGGGTCTTTCCCCCTTTTTTTTAAAATAAGCCAAATTTTCTCAGGCACCTAACTTTGGATGGGTAGAACTAAACTTGATGAAACTTATATATTTAAAATCATCATTAAAATTTGATTCTTTTGATGTATCTATTTGTATCAAAATACCGTTTTCTAGAGTTTCGGTTACCATTGAGCCGGGTCGCTCCTTACTTACAGTTCGTTACCACGAACTGTTTGATTTCCAGGGTTGTATCCAGGATTTTTTTTGGGGGGTGTTACACAAAAGAATTTATTTCGAGGGGAGGGGGGTCTACAAAAATTAAAAAAAATCATCAAAAATTCCTTATAATCATTTTCGTTATGTTTGTACAAGTCCGACAAACATTTATAGAGGGGGGGGGGGGTTCAGTTCCCCTACCCCTCCCCCTGGATACGGCCTTAAAAATTTCCCGTGGAAAGTTCACCCCCGGAAATTTCCTTTTCCTGTAAAATTATCCCCACAGAAACCCAACCCAAGCACAAAATCCCGCCCTCCGAAAAATGTTTGTATACTTGCCAATCACAAATACTATACGCAAATAACAGGCAAAATCATAACTTACCGGCCTTTCTCCATGGGCTGTGGGGGGATCCTGTTACCCCTAAAGGCATAGTTATTGGATCTCTTAACTACGATGAACAATATGAATATTTCAAAATGTTAATCGGAAACCTTTGGGGGGAAAAGGGACGTGGGAGGGGGGCTAATTGCCCTCTAATTTTTTTGGTCTCTTAAAAAGGATACTTTAAACTTTTATTTTTCGTTCTTGTGCATCTTTTCCTTATCTTCTAGGTCTTCTACAACAAGTGTTTTAACACAATTACCCCCCCCTTCCCCCCAAAAAAAACTGCAAATAAACATACATCCGTGATCTTTCTTCTGGCAAAAAAAACGCATAATTCCACATATTTTTATATAATTTATTTATTATACACGCACATATTAGGCTACATAAAAAAAAAACTTTTTCACAACACCTATGAGGTAAACGTCCAGGTGATTTTTTTTTTAAATTTTAAACTTTTTAAAAATTTTCGCCTGTTTGTTCTACTCGTTAATACTAGTTAGCCAACTTACTAGTTGGCTCTTGTAGCCACTAATCTTCTGCTTGATTTTTGTTAATTGTACTTGTTAAAATTTAATATATGTATATTTTGAAAAAGTATTGGGTATCGTCCACTAAGCTTACATCAGAGCTCAAGTTTTCTTATATGGAGAACTTTTAAGGGCCTGTTTATTTTTCAATATAACTTAAAGAACTTGTAACAGTCAGTGTAACTAAAAAAAACAATCCAGTGTTTGAACTTTTTTAGATATTTTAAATAGCGGATCTATGCATAAAAATCTTGCTCGTTAGTAAAGTATTTGTTATCATCCCCTATCGACGAATCTAAAGCAAAATTTCGGGGGAGGATGCATGGACCAAGGCCGCCAATGTGACTCGGGATATATACCAAGAAAGTTTCTAGAATTTTCCAGCCTGTTTTAGTAGCCCCCTTTTGAAGGCTCGTGCCTCAAAACCTGAAAAAGTTTTTCCACAATAAGGTATTATTGTGGTTTAGTTTTCAAGCCGATATATATATTAGGCTCCTATTAGGAGCCTAAGGAGCCTAAAAAATTAGGCTCTTATTTCTTCAGAAACTTACGAATTTAAGGTTCAAGCCACAAAGGAAATATTTATTTTACCGTTTTCTGCTCCTTGGCCCTGGGACTGGTAAGCTTCAGTTTTGAGACCCTTCAAAAAAAAATTTCTGTATTTTAGGTAAAATATCATTTTTACAGTTTTCTTGTATTGGGTCCCCTCGGTCAGATGGTTTATGGACGGAAGTTTCAGGCCAATAAAAATTTCCCTTTGCTTTCATCTTCAGCGTTTGTGGATTAGGTTCCCGTAGCTTACGAATGTAAGATTCTAGCATAGAGGAAAATCATCTTGCCTGTTTTTCAGACTCTATATCCAGGGAAACTAATTTTTCTTGTGCATTTAGGCTCCAAAAATATAAGTTTCAAAGTCGATCGGGAAAAAAAATCCAGAAAAACTATGCATAAATAGAGAAAGCTTTTGCTTATTTTTGGGAGCCTCGTTGCCCAAAAATTAATTTTTAAATTATGGACACGTTCGGTTGTAATTTGTATGCCTTTTTTTATAGCATATTGTTATATTTTATAGCATATTGTTTATAGCATACATTGCTATAAACAAGCTTTTATGCGCATTCGTTTTGTGGAGGGACAGTAAAAGCATTTCTTTTTTTTTCTACTGTAAAAGCATCACTTATTTTCATATCATAGTCCCAAAACTTTGAGAAACTGACCCATACTGAACTTAAGCTCTAACCATGGGAAAATTGAAAATGAATCTTTTTTGCTATTATAAAACTATATATGCATACAAAATAAAATATTCAAAAATAATATAATTAAATATACATACCCTTGCCCTGATGAAACTGATAAATATGCCCCTCTTAGGAAATAATTGATGAAAATGAATATTATTATAAAGAAATTTAGACATAAGATGAAAACAAGAAAAAATATACTGAAATAAATAACTGAAATGAAATGAAATAAAACTAAATAGAGATGTGGTTTGCCATTTTAAGCAAACCACATCTCGGTTCATTTTTAGAGCTCGTGGCCCTATTTTTTCTCCTGTGTTATTGAGGTACTCCTGAACCAGAAAATTCAGGATAGAAGCCTTAGGCAACTGGGAAATTAGTTTTAAGCTGAATTTTGGCCAACTTGCTAAGTTTCTGAGGATAAACATGGGAGGCAGACGACGGTCTTGCGTTATCTTGATGAATGTCGATTGAATTTCGTCTTGTATTTTGGTCTGCAATTGGTGAACACAATTATTTTTAAACTAAATACGTTAGTTTAAATATATAATATATACAAGAAAATGAGGTATGTTTAAATATATTAATTTGCACCCTAAATATATTCTAAATATATAAATGAGCCTCACATTATTAAGCAGAAACAAAATCTTTATTAAATATAATTCATGTCGGCCGGACGACCGGTTACAAAAAATATGCTTCAAAAACGCAAAATTATAATATATATAATATAAATACATAAAAGAAGAGGTAAAGAATATGGCATTGGACTTTGCAGTGGGTGGCGCTAATTTCTGTTTCTTGGCTTCTCAGCCAGGAAGTAAAAGATGTAACAACATAGAATAAACAATAATATCATATAACAAATACAGAACAATCTCTCCACAATATATTGCCCAATATTGCGCCAGTTTATCCAACCTGCAAAAAAGAAGACTGAATTGTGCTATGTATTAAAATTTGTGATTTCGGTTAATTAATAAACAGACTTGAACTCAATGAAACTACGCAGGAGGGGCTTTCCTTGTAAGGGAGGGAGTGGTCTTCGATTAAATGAAGAAATTTGTAAACTATGGAAACTATGAACTAGTATGCGTAACTATAATGCGTAACTATAATGCAGATATGAGATTACACCGGATATGGAGGATGAAGCCCTGTGCATGATTCTGATTTAAATAGTTAGTATGCAAGGCTTGAATTCAGTGGACAGGTGTGATTTTAGACAGGTGTGAGTGTGATCCATTAAAAGTGTGATCCAGGTGTGATTCAGTGGACCATGATTTTGGACAGGTGTGAGTGTGATCCATTAAAAGTGTGATCCAGGTGTGATTCAGTGGGCCATGATTTTGGACAGGTGTGAGTGTGATCCATTAAAAGTGTGATCCAGGTGTGATTCAGTGGGCCATGATTTTGGACAGGTGTGAGTGTGATCCATTAAAAGTGTGATCCAGGTGTGATTCAGTGGGCCATGATTTTGGACAGGTGTGAGTGTGATCCATTAAAAGTGTGATCCAGGTGTGATTCAGTGGACCATGATTTTGGACAGGTGAGTGTGATCCATTAAAAGTGTGATCCAGATGTGATTCAGTGGGCCATGATTTTGGACAGGTGTAAGTATGATCCATTAAAAGTGTGATCCAGGTATGAGTCAGTGGGCCATGATTTTGGACAGGTGTGAGTGTGATCCATTAAAAGTGTGATCCAGATGTGATTCAGTGGACCATGATTTTAGACAGGTGTAAGTGTGATCCATTAAAAGTGTGATCCAGGTATGATTCAGTGGACCATGATTTTAGACAGGTGTGAGTATGATCCATTAAAAGTGTGATCCAGGTGTGATTCAGTGGACCATGATTTTTGACAGGTGAGTGTGATCCATTAAAAGTGTGATCCAGTTGTGATTCAGTGGACCATGATTTTGGACAGGTGTGAGTGTGATCCATTAAAAGTGTGATCCAGTTGTGATTCAGTGGACCATGATTTTAGACAGGTGTAAGTGTGATCCATTAAAAGTGTGATCCAGGTGTGATTCAGTGGACCATGATTTTGGACAGGTGTGAGTGTGATCCATTAAAAGTGTGATCCAGATGTGATTCAGTGGACCATGATTTTAGACAGGTGTGAGTGTGATCCATTAAAAGTGTGATCCAGGTATGATTCAGTGGACCATGATTTTGGACAGGTGTGAGTGTGATCCATTCAAAGTGTGATCCAGATGTGATTCAGTGGACCATGATTTTAGACAGGTGTAAGTGTGATCCATTAAAAGTGTGATCCAGGTGTGATTCAGTGGACCATGATTTTGGACAGGTGTGAGTGTGATCCATTTAAAAACCTGGTGCCTGTGAATCATTTTATTTTTTAGTAATGGAATTTCGGGAATTTCATATCAGGCAAATAGAAACAGAAAATTTATTTAGGACTTTTCTTTAAGGAGTGTGCCGTTTTAAATCTTACTTTTGAATACTAATTTTTTCAGCTGCCATTTTTGTCGAAAAAAGGACTCAGAGTCAATGCTGAAAAATTGCTTTACTTCTTATTTTAAACCAGTTCGTTCCTTACTTTAAAGACAGAAATTAGAAGAAAAAAGAACTGAATTAAATAAGAAATGGGCGAATAAAAAATTCGAACATAAAATATTTGAGCATAGTCGTTGAACCGTCATGGTGCGTGAATTTACAATTTCCGGTACGTGAATTTACGTTTTCTGTTCAACAGAAAACAGACGAAATCTAATGGAAAATGCAAAACGGTCGTCTTTTTCGCATTGGAAAAAAACAACGTAAACCAAGGTTGAATCTAGAGAAAAGGACAAGGGCGTCCGTCAATAGTGTGCCCAGCAAATATTTTAGATCGAAAAAAAATTGGGTTTCTTTTTTGTTTATTTTTTGTTAAAAGTTATTAATTTAATTAAGGAATAAAGTAAAAAGTATTGTTTGAATTTACACAGGGTCATGAGGATGAGAAGCATGTATTATTATTATTTATTTCTAACCCACACTGTACAGAGGTACAATACGTGGAGTATCACGAGGAAAAACACATAAAATGCAACACAAAGCAATATATAAATCAAAGATTACCAGTTACAGAGTAACACATAATAATTTAAAAGAAACTAAAACAAAAAAAACATGAAAGGAGGGGGAAAAGAGGAAGAGAGAAAAAAAACTCACAACTTGCAGAATCTAATAAGCAATAATATGAAGAAATATGGACACAAGCTGTCATTATTATTATCATTTTTTTATTTTTACTCACTCTTTACAATGTAAAAGTATGCGTAATGTAAATGAAGGAAGAGACAAGGAGGATGAAGAAAAGATGAAAAATATACGAAACAAAGCGAACTACAAATCAAATTGAAGTAATATACTGAATTATTATCTTCTAAATTTTGCGGATACACCCAAGTTATTTTCTGTTATAATTTTTTTCAAAACGAACTGAAATAAGAGCATTTGTACCTTCTGAAAAAAAAGTAGAACCATTTGCAGAGGTGTCTTCAGTTGAATTTGTCGATTCCTGACTTTCCATTGGTACGTTTAAGAGCATGCTCTGATGAGCTTGGTTGCCACGAATTCTTGATATCTATTCAAAATACATTTTTGAATCAAAACATACATTTTTAAAAACACTTCTTTTCTGAACTTATTAATGTCCATATATAAACAATTATATATATATTTACATATTAATTATATTATATATATATATATATATATATATATATATATATATATATATATATATATATATATATATATATATATATATATATATATATATATATATATATATATATATATATATATATTCTTCGGGAACGGATATACATATTCTGAAGCAATCGTGTGTCCTGTGGCTTTGTTTGTATTTCTTGGCCTCACCTTTCACATAGATTCGGTACCAAGATCTAGAAACACAATTTAATCCCCCTCCCCTACCCTCCTGATTCTGATCTGGACTCTTGAATCCTTTCCCGTTGAATTATTTACCTATGATAAGGCTCTGTCATAGTTCATCAGTCCGATAAATAAAAGTTCAAATAGGGATAAATCTTTTTAAAAGACATTGATAAATCATAGGCAGCGCAAAAGCGCTGCCTAAGTAATGAACGATGTTGGCATAATGTATTATTTATTTGTTCAGACAGGCACTTTGTATCGAAGGAGTTGTCGTAGAAATTTAAAAAGTGCTCATTCAGTTGCAAATTGAAAGGACTAGCGCCATTTTAATAGTCGAAAGTGATTGGAGGGCAACTAACATCCCTCCGACGTCCCCCTCGTCCCTACGAGTCCCCATTTTGTTAAACACAGTTCAAGGGTTTGGAAAATTATGTATTTGAGGATGACAATCCTCCCCCTCCACAGTCCTTAAGGGCAGGGGCTTTAGTTTATACCCTCGGGACGTATAAGGCTTCTATGAAAAGTGTTTTCGTATGAACTTCAAAAGGGCTGATTTAACTGGAAATTGAGAGAGCTAGTACCCTTATTAGTAGTCAAAGGGGATCGGAGGGTGAATGTTCCCCCCTCCTCCCCATGCCCATCATTTCCCCTAGCACATCTGATCAAGATTTTGACACAGCCTTTTTGTTTAACGTAGTTGAAAGATCTGGAAATTATGTCTATGAGGATAACACCCCCCCCCACAGCCCTCAGGACAAGGGTTGTAAATTATGCCCTTGGGGCATATAAATTTTCTTATAGAATGTGTTTTTCTAGAAACTTCAGAAAGGGCTCATTTGATTAGAAATTGAAAGGGCGGGTGCCCTTTTCAATAGTCAAAAGGGATTGGAGAGAAACTAACCCTCGTTCCACGCCCAGCATTTCAACAAACACATCCAATCGAAATTTTGAA